>NC_043707.1:85774979-85791996 GCF_006229205.1 Suricata suricatta
AGATACCACCTCATGCCAGTCAGAGTGGCTAAAATGAACAAATCAAGAGACTATAGGTGCTGGCGAGGGTGTGGAGAGATGGGCACCCTCCTACACTGTTGGTGGGAATGTAAACTGGTGCAGCCGCTCTGGAAAACACTGTGGAGGTTCCTCAAAAAACTATCCATAGAACTCCCTTATGACCCAGCAATAGCACTGGTAGGGATTTACCCAAGGGATACAGAAGTCCTGATGCATAGGAGCACATGTACCCCAATGTTCATAGCAGTACTGTCAACAATAGCCAAATCATGGAAAGAGCCTAAATGTCCATCACATGATGAATGGATCAAGAAGATGTGGTGTATATATATATTCAATGGAGTATTACACGGCAATGAGAAAGAATAAAATCTGGCCATTTGTAGGAAAGTGGATGGACCTTGAGGGTGTCATGCTAAATGAAATAAGTCAGGCAGAGAAAGATAGATACCATATGTTTGTAGTCATAAATCTAAGAGGATAACAGGAAAAACCTAAGGGAGGACCAGGGGGAGGGGAAGAGAGAAAGAGAGTTGGGGAGAGGGAGGGACGCAAAACCTGAGAGACTATTGAATACTGAAGGGTTGAAGGGGAAGGAGGAGGGGGGGAAGAGGTGGTGGTGATGGAGGAGGGCACTTGTGGGGAGAAGCACTGGGTGTTATATGGAAACCAATTTGACAATAAACTATTAAAAAAAGGAATGATCAAAAAAAGGATGCGTAGATACATGAGAAAGAATAAAAGAAAAAAATTTGTCTCACTAGTAAAAAAAAAAAAGAAAAAAGAATGGCTTAGGGCAGTCAATGCTGGTGAAGGTGTGTGACCTGAGCACTCACATAAAGTGCTTTGAAGATTACAAATTAGCATACTCTTGTAAGGAAAACATTTTCAAATATGTTTCTAAGGTCTCAAAAATGCCCATATCTGCTTTCAGGCTAGTATTCTACTGAGATGGTCTGCAATATAAAAAAATCCTATTGTAGAAAAACTTCCCTGCAGAATATGGTAATATTAAAAAGTTGGTCGGAATCTAAATAAACAATGCTTAAGGGAACAGAATAATAAATTAAAATAAAATAAAATAAAATGATAAAATCATACTCTGGAATAGTACACAACAATGAAAGTGAATCATCTATATTTTTAAGTGTGCTGATGGATAGATCTTGCAGACATATTGTATGAAAAAATAAGTATAAAAATTCATATAGCACATATAAATTTATGGAATTATGGAATTTAACTGCGTATATATATGCAGTTAAAATAGAAATATATAAATATGCAGTTAAAAAATAGAAATATATGGCACATCAAATTCAAAGCTGAAGTTGTGCTGGGATGGGAACAGAACGAGGAGGGAGAGCATAAAAGACTTCCATTTGATCTAAATGGTATATTTCTTTAAAAAAAGATTGATCTCAAATACAAAAAACTAGTTAACATGTTCATTTTCATTGTAGGAGTTTGATCCACTACTTCAAATTTTTATATTTTAGGGATGCTTGGGTGACTCAGCCAGTTAAGCATCTGACTTTGGCTCAGATCATGATTTCATAGTTTTTAAGTTTGAGCCCTGCATTGGGCTCTGTGCGGACAGCTCAGAACATGGAGCCTGCTTCAGATTCTCTGTCTTCCTCTCTCTCTGCCCTTCCCTTGCTCACACTCTGTCTCTCTCTCTCAATCTCTCAGAAGTAAACATTAAAAATTTTAATTTTTTATATTTTATAAAGGCATACTTTATATAAATTTTTATATATTTAATAAAAACATACTTTTTTAAAGAAGCTTTTACGTTTTTAATAGTTAGGAAGGGACACATGGGTGGCTCAGCTGGTTAAATATGACTCTTGATCTCAGCTCAGGTGATGATCTCATGGGTTCGAAAGTTCAAGCTCCACATTGGGCTCTGCACTGACAGTGCCAAGCCTGCCTGGGAGTCTCTTTCTTCCTCTCTCTCTGCCTGTCTTCTGCTCTCTGTCTCTCTCTGTCTCAAAATAAATAAAAATAAACATTTAAAAATAAAATGAAAGAAAAAATCAAAAGAAACTATCAAAATATTAGCTTGAAAAATATCAGTGGTGCGATTATGCAAGATTAAAACTTTCTTTCTTTTACATTTTTCTATGGTTTCCAAATTTCTTACAGCATGTATGCATTGCATTTAATGTTTAAAATATTAGAGACAATTTTGGTCTTCTAAATTTATACCCACTTAAACTACTTTAGAATTCTTTCTGTAGTTGTCTTACTTTGTTTAGTTAAAATAAGCTAAGAAAATGGTAACATCAGTATTAACATAAATGGAACGTACACTTTGCATGACTGCGACACATTGCAATCATTCCTGTCATGTATATACAATTTTCTATTGTTCTATTGATTTAACTACATGTGTTACTTGTATTCCAATAATTTGCATAGTAGTTTGACTATATTTATTTATAGATCTATTAATTTTTTCCTTTAATGAAGTTAAGAGAAGTACTAACTGACAAACATATCATCTCACATTTACATAATTTTGTCAAAATTAAACTAAGGAACTTAAAAATTTAAAAATTCTTTTTAAATGTTTTTATTTATTTTTGAGAGAGAGAGAGAGAGACAGCATGAGCAGGGGAGGGTCAGAGAGAGAGAGAGAGGGAAACACAGAATTTGAAGACAGGACCCAGGCTCTAAGCAGTCAGCACAGAGTCCAATGTGGGGCTCAAACCCATAAACCGCGAGATCATGACCTGAGCCAAAGCCGAACACTCAACCGACTGAGCCACCCAGGCACTCCGAAACTTAAAAATTTTAAACTTTAGGAAAAGAACTTTAAATTTTAAGTATGTTAAAGTTGAATAGATGATCTGGTAATATAACAACTTTTTATTCCCAGAAAATATGTAGAATGAAAAGACAATAAGATAGGTAGAATCTGTATTTTTAAACAGACTGCAGATAAATAAAAAAGGTGTTTTCTCAAACCAACAAATATAAAATACCAAATGGAAATTGAAAAATTTATTCTTTAACAAAGTGACATAATTATATTTCGTTGAGATATTTCAGTTACTACACTTTTTTGAAATTTTGAGATTAATATTTCAAATTATTATTTGGATTTAATTTTTTTACATTTACCATCTTTGTATATGTAAAAAAACAGTAATCTTTAGAGTTTGCAAGTTGCCAAGAAAGAAAACTTACATTTTAAGTAAATCTTTTATTTATAATATGCTTGGTATATCACTAGCCCTTTAGTCTTCATAACTGGGAAATTTTTCATTCTTGTATTTCATAGTGCACAGTTGAAACCCTTTCTGATACACAAAATTCGATGATTAAAATTGTTCTGCTCTGATGACAAGTGTACGTGTTCATTTTCTCAATTGTTTTGTGCTACATGTCTTCAGACCACTTAACTTCTTCAGTTAATTTCTTTGGAGATGAAAAGTTTAGTTTTATGAGGTCTCACCCTATTTCCACTTTACATTAGCTCTCAATTTTATTTTAGATGTCATTACCTCTACAATGTTTTTACTTTAAAGCTTTGTTTTTAATTTAATTACTATATTTAGTTAAGAAAATATTTGCATATTCCATATTATTGAATAACAAATAGATATTCTTAACAGCAATTAATAATAAAATCCACTGCTGAGAAAATGTGATTAATTTATAATTAATTGGAACACTTTCAGCCATAAAGTTTAATGAATATTTTAATATGAATATGAATGTAATATATTCCATTTAAATACTCAGATGAGTATACTGATGGCACACAGGAAAAAACCTACAGATGACATGATGTTGAGAGGGAGAAATAATACATGAAATGACTGAAATAGTATCTAAAATGATCTAAAAATGTTGGAAGACTGGATAGCTCTAATTATGTGAAGTTTAATAGGGACAAATGTAAAATCCTTCCATATGTCTCTAGCCAATTATATATATATAAATTGGAAGCAGAAGTACTTGTGAAAAAAATTGAGGATTTAAATCAAGGGTAAGCTCAGTGTTGGTTGTTTATAGGTACATTCATTCAATCAAGAAATACCACTTGCCCTTGCAAAGAAGGCACTATAATGATCTCTGGGAATATAATTTGGACTGTGAAGGGCTGTGCTAAGGTCTTTTCTGCCAATGCCTCGTTCTATATGCAACCATTAACCCACAGAGGACTATTTCCCTCTAGGTGCCCAAGTGTAAAAGTATCTTCAACACACCAGAGTTCATTCAGAATTTCTGGAAACCATGCCATAGGAGAAATGGTTGAAATTATGCAAACTGTTTAGGTTAGAGAATGGAAAATGTAGGCATAAAAGACACCCATCTTGGGATACCTGAGGGCTGTTATATGGAAAGAGGCTGGATTTGTCATATCTTCATTCCTGGTGCAGAACTTAAATCAGTGAGGGAAGTTGCAGGAAGGTAGATGTAAGTCAGCATCACGAATGGAGTGACTTTTTCCCAACTAGATCTGTTTAAAATGAAGAAAATCTAATTTTCTGTAGGAGAGAGTGACTTTTCTATCAAACTAACACATAGCTCCCTAGGAAGATACAAATAATAAGACTACAATGATATCAACAACAACAGCTAACTTCCTTTGGGTACTCAGTACAATAAAACACTTTTCAAAGTGCTTTTTCATAAATTATTCTGTTTTTAAATTTTATTTATATTCAGGTTAGTTAACATACAGTGTAGTCTTGGCTTCAAGAGTAGACCCCAGTGTTTCATCTCACACATATGACAGCCAGTGCTCATCCTGAAAAGTCACCTCCTTAATGCTTGTCACCCATTTAACCCCCTCCCTCACCAACCGCCTCCTCCAGCAACCCTGTTTTTTCTCTGTATTTAAGAGTGTCTTATGGTTTGCCTCCCTTTCTGTTTTTATCTTATTTTTCCTTCCCTTATCCTATGTCCATATGTTGAATTTCTCAAATTCCACATATGAGTGAAATTTTGATATCTGTCTTTTTCTGACTTATTTTGCTTAGCATAATACCCTTCAGTCCTATCCATGTTACTGAATCCAGACAACTATCCAATGAGGTGGGTATGATTACTGGAAAGGTAATAAGTAAGGGGGTTAAGAGCATGGTTTCAGGAGCTAAACAGTTTGGCTCAGGGTTTGTTGATTATATGCTGTAAAATCTTGGTTTGGGTTCCTTATCTCTACTAGGTGAATGGCAGTGGCATGTTAATGAGGATTAACTGTGTTAAAATATTTAAACTGCTTGGAACACTGGTTTAAAGTGTTTGTGCATAATGCTCAATGAGTATTATCTGTTATCCCTACCTTACAGACAAGGGAATTTAGGCATAAGGAAGCAAATCACTGTGCATGAAGTTTTATGGCTAATATGTAAGGAAGGGA
This sequence comes from Suricata suricatta, assembly GCF_006229205.1. Classification (NCBI taxonomy): domain Eukaryota; kingdom Metazoa; phylum Chordata; class Mammalia; order Carnivora; family Herpestidae; genus Suricata; species Suricata suricatta. The sequence continues at coordinate 85,780,378 of NC_043707.1, forward strand.
AGAGCCTGATCTTGAAGTTGGGTTGGATGATGAGTAAGGTTCAAAAGGAGAGGGGTATCCCAGAGAAAGGGACTAAGTGGTTAATACCTAGTGTGGTGCTACTTGGGCAGGAAGCTTTAAGATGAAGTTGCCAAAGGAGGAGATCAGATGCGAAAGAGAGACTTTAATTCACTCAACAAATGTATTTAGTTAGTATTTTTTAATGGTTTATTTATTGTATGAAATACATAAATATTAAAAATAATAGTTAAGAAACAGTTTTTTATGAATGGAAAACAGTTTTTTATAAATTTGTTTTCTGGGACACCTGGGTGGCTCAGTCGGTTAAGCTTCCAACTCGATTTTAGCTCAGGTCATGATCCCAAGGTTGTGAGACTGAGTCTTGCATTTGGCTCTGCAATGACAGCGGGGAGTCTGCTTGGGATTTTCTCTCTCTCTCTCTCTCTCTCTCTCTCTCTCTCTCTCTCTCTCTCTCTCCCTCTCTCTCTCTCTTAAATAAAAATTTAAAAATAAATAATTTTTCTGGTTCTTTTTCATCTTCCTGACCTCTAAACCTGTGGTACTCAGAATGTGGGTCACTGGCCAGTGGAATCATCTGTGACAAAGACAGAATCTCAAGTCCCCATCTCTACTCTGCTGAACCAGAATCTGCAATTTTTATTAGTTTTTTAAGTTTTTAAATAGTTTGTTGTCAAACTGGTTTCCATATAACACCCAGTGCTCTTCTCCATAAGTGCCCTCCTCCATTACCTCTACCTCTTTTCTCCCTCCCTCTCCCACTTCAACCCTCAGTTCGTTTTCAGTATCCAATAGTCTCTCGGGTTTTGCATCCCTCTCTCTCCCTAACTCTCTTTCCCCCTTCCCCTCCCCATGGTCCTCCATTAGGTTTCGCCTGTTCTTCTGTTAGACCTATGAGTGCAAACATATGGTATCTGTTTTTCTCTGCCTGACTTATTTCGCTTAGCATGACACCCTCAAGGTCCATCCACTTTCCTACAAATGGCCATATTTCATTCTTTCTCATTGCCATGTAATACTCCATTGTATATATATACCACATCTTCTTGATCCATTCATCAGGTGATGGACATTTAGGCTCTTTCCATGTTTTGGCTATTGTCGACATTGCTGCTATGAACATTGGGGTACATGTGCCCCTATGCATCAGCACTTTGTATGCCTTAGGTAAATCCCTAGCAGTGCTATTGCTGGGTCATAGTGGGGGTTCTATTGTTAGTTTTTTGAGTAACCTCCACACTGTTTTCCAGAGCGGCTGCACCAGTTTACATTCCCACCAACAGTGTAGGAGGGTGCTCGTCTCTCCACACCCTCGCCAGCATCCCATAGTCTTGCTTTGTTCATTTTAGCCACTCTGACTGGCATGAGGTGGTATCTCAGTGTGGTTTTGATTTGTGTTTCCCTGATGATGAGTGATGCTGAGCATCGTTTCATGTGCCTGTAGGCCATCTGGATGTCCTCTTTGGAGATACATCTGTTCATGTCTTCTGCCCATTTCTTCACTGAATTATTTGTTTTTTGGGTGTGGAGTTTGGTGAGTTCCTTGTAGATTTTGGATACTAGCCCTTTATCTGATACGTGATTTGCAACTATCTTTTCCCATTCTGTCGGTTGCCTATTAGTTGTCTTGATTGTTTCCTTTGCAGTGCAGAAGCATTTTATCTTGATGAGGTGCCAATTGTTCATTTTTGCTTTCATTTTCCTTGCCTTTGGGGATATGTCGAGTAAAGGAAATTGCCGCGGATGAGGTTAAGGAGGTTGTTTCCTACTTTCTCCTCAAGGGTTTTGATGGTTTCCTGTCTCACATTCAGGTCCTTCAGCCATTTTGAGTTTGTTTTTGTGTATGGTGTAAGAAAGCGGTCTAGTTTCATTCTTCTGCATGATGCTGTCCAGTTCTCCCAGCACCACCTGCTAAAGAGGCAGTCTTTTTTCCACTGGATACTCTTTCTTGCTTTGCCAAAGATTAATTGGCCGTACATTTGTGGGCCCAGTTCTGGGTTCTCTATTCTATTCCATTAGTCTGTGTGTCTGTTTTTGTGCCATTAGTTAATATTTCTTAAGAGTCCTATTTTGAACTGGGCACTGGAGAAATAGTAGTGAACAAAACAAGCCTTCAAGTAAATTACATTCTGGTGTTTCCTATTTCCTCATATCCTATATTACATTAACAATTAGATAAGGGAAGCAGTTCTGATTACATGATGTCCATTTTAATATGCCACCCACTCCCCAAAGAGATTACAAGTTTTGATGACCTTGACTAAATCCATATTTTAGAGCGAAAAATGTATAACACATACAGTGTCATCTCATAATTCAAACTGGTCTTCTAGTGTTCTTTCTCCAGAACACTGCATCCACTTCCTCCACCACTATTTATCTACACTGTAGCCAGTAGGCTATTTCATTATGTCCACTCATAGTTGAAACAAAGTTTCCCCACCATCCAAAGAATACAAATTTCAGATACCTTTACCATATGATAAAAAAAAATAGCTGTCATCTGAGACTTTTCTTTCCCTATATTCTCATTCAAACCTGAGCCTCAAGGAAAAACCTAACTCTGCTGTTCCTAACAGCATCATGTTTTATCTTAGGATCAAGCCTTTGCAAATCTTCTCTATGCCTGTTAAGCTGATTTTTGATTGCATTAGGTATCCTTCCTTCTTTGCATTTTATACTGTGAGCTCCTTGAAGCAGGAAACTGAATTTTGTTTACCTTTGGATTTTTAACTCTTTCCATGGTAACCTGTGCATGCTAGTGTTTCACACATTCCATCTGAATTGAAGAAAATAAACCATCCACATTCATAGTCAATCTTTTCTTCTACTCTACTTCTGTAACTCACTCCCAATATCCCACTTAAAGTGTCAACACAAGTATCTGTACCAAATCTGAAATCTCAGTTTCAAATATCCCACTGGCTGACCGTCAGCTCCTATATTGCCAGTCCACTTCATCTAGAACTCCCCTGGAACAGTTACTGGTATGACTGCCATACTAAATCTACATTTATTCATCTATCTTTCCTTCCTTACTAATCTGAGACTCATGATAAACACTCCATCATTAGAAATGGTTTCTTGCAAATATCATTTGGCAAGTTTGTCCTCTTTCCTTTTGTGACATTCAGCTAACTGAACTTAACCTGGGTTGAAGCCAATTTGCTGCTTTTTCTGCTACTGTATTGAGCTTTGTTGGAAAAAATAACAAGTTGGCTATTGTCTCACTTTAAATTCATGACAAATACCTGAAACGGGGACTGAATACTGCTAGACAACCATATTACTTTTCCTCAAGAAATCCCTTTTCAATTCTCTGCGACTATTTCAGAGTTCTTCAATCTTGTTAAAGATTGTATCCTCCTCTTAACCTCAGTTCCGATCCTACCTTATTGATCACTGAAAGAAATAAACAAATAAGCAAACAAGGAGTCAGAAGTGGATTTCCAGAGGTAATGAAGCTTACACTTCAGGCATCTCACATACACGTTGGGACAAACTTGCAAAGGAATACGTTGTAAAGACAATTGGCTAAGATTGCTGTGGCTTGCTACACAGGCTTTCCCCCCATCATACTTCCTTGGGTATAAGGTGGCATGTACAGGATCTGGCTCAGCTGAAATTCAGTTGGGGATACATTTAGTTTGGATTTGGCACAATAAGTTTATGCATTTTGTAGTCACCTCTGTGGTTCTCTTTCATTAACCATCTCTGGCCTTTCCAAATGCATATCCCCTTCCTGTCCATTTGAGATCTAGATCATGTCTCTTCCATTTCTTCTTGTCTTTGCAGTGATCTAGACTTGGAGTTATCCCCTTTCTCACATGTATCAATCTGTGTGTCTGCCAGGCCATACTAACATGTTTAATTTCTCTCATCAATAAAAAAAATGCTATTTTCATGGTCTCTACAGCCTCTCCCAGCTACTTTCCCATTTGTTGCTCTTCTTCAGAGAGACACTTTATTTTTCATTTTTTTATTTTTTCACAGAGACACTTTAGAAAAAGTTTTGTCACTACTTGCCTTGGCTTCCTTATCTGCCATTCACCCTTCAAGACACTCTGAGGTATCACTGAAAACTGCTCTTGTGAAAGTCATTGTGACCTCTACTTTGGAGTGGGGAATCTCTAAAATACAACTATGTAAGTCAGACTTAGTACTTTGCTGCTAAAGTCAGATAGTACAGGGTATACAGCAAATCATGGGGGGGGGGCGGTAGAAATATTAAATGTAGAAATGAAGAAATTACAATAAAGCCCTACCGACTAAAGGAAATTTTATGGTTGTAAGTATTTTCAAGGGAGAAAAAAAAAATTAGCAGTTGCTGATGCAAATTTAAATCCTAGAATATTTGGGTGATGTAGGGGTCTTAATTAATGCAAATTATAATTATAGTAAGCACTATAATTTCTATATTTTGCATACTTTTACAATGTCTTAATGTCTGAAATGTTGAAAATACATGCATATACTTATAGTTACCACATATTCTACAATTTACAGGTTTCTATGAACTAATCTCTGCAAATACCTAAAACTATTTTCTTTTATATCAGATAAGTATCTTTACAATATAGATATATCACTGAATGAAAATAAAATCTGAGTCACTATTTTTTATTTATCACCTTTGATCAATCCCCTGACATGAATTAATTTATAATAGCAAAAGAAATGTTTTTAATGAAATTGCTAAGATGTACATAAGAATCTATTATAGCATTAGTCCTATTTTCTATAGGTACTGGAAAACGTTTGTTCTTGGTACTTTATGATATCACTATTGGATTTCACTTAAATATTATGAATATTAGTGTATCTGGCAAACAAACCACCTGAAATTTCTTTAAACTTTTTGTTCTACTAAAAATTAGTTCACTATTTAGAACTAACTTCTGGAACAGATCTTACATCTCTGGATCCCTAACACTTAGCAGTCTGTCTGGTGCAAAAAATACCAGCAATGACCCTTGAAGGTCATATAGATGTACTGCAAAACTGAAGTACTCTTGAATTTAAGACTACTTCTATTCAGAGCAACTTCAATGAAATTCAGAATTTAAATTTTTTGAAAATCAGTAATCAATATCTGCTCTATATGATAATTAGTTCTCCATAAACTGCAGGATGACCAATTACTTGAATAGAAAATAACAAAGAAATTGCCACTAATATGCTGAACGGTAAGTTGTAGCAAATAAGAAACTGAACTGTCGAGTGTGTGTGCGTTAACTTTTCTGCCTGAAAGTCAGTAAACAATAAGGCAGATAATTATGTTTTATGTCAGTATTTTAAGTTTGTTCAGTGGAAGTGAGGACCTATATTAAAATTTGTAAATCTTTCCATGTGAAGACCATTTTGTTGGTAGGTCATTAAAGGCAAGCAAGAAAGCAGTCAAGATAAGACCCATTTATATTTGGATTCCAAAGCCATTCATTCTGTTTTTAATTTGTAGCAGTTAGGAAATTCTAATACTGAGTCATAACCTTTGTATCCTTACCACTTAACCTAGTGGATAAATATTTGTTAAATGAAAAAAGAAAATGATTAGTATTATTGGTAGAAGTCTTTAATTTTGCTGCGCTTTAATTTTCCCATTAGAAAAGCAGAAATCCTTATATTTATCTGATTTTACTTCACTATATAGTAATGTTATATAACATCAAAAAATTTTGCATGTTGCATCATGGGATTTTAAACTATATTTTGAGGACATAAATATTTATAAACATTAGTTTTATGGGTTATTTTAAGTAGAATTTGATTTATTTATTTTGCATATTATTCTTTTATTGTTACTGAATATAGTTGTATTTATTATTCCTACATATATCATCTTATATTTTTATAATATATTCTGATATTTTTTCTCTGGTTGTGCATTTATTCTCAGTTAAGAATCAGATCAGAACACAAATGGTGGGAGTATTGCTGGATATTTCTTATATTTTTTCCATATTCCACATAAATAAGGTGGTAAGGAAACTTGATAACATTCTACCACATATATCCCTAAACATGGTTACCATAATATTTATCATTGAAATAATAATACTAATGTAGTAATAACAAATGAAACCTAACAATTTACACTACCTCTCATTATTAGTATTAAAATATATACAATGTATTTATAAATATTCTAACTAGTCACTTCTGAAGATTTAATAGGTACTTACCAAGCATTAGTTTCATGTCCAGCACTGTGTTATGGGATATAGGTGTATGTGCATGGTGAGGAGGGAAAACTCAAGTACTATAATACAATCCCAGACAAAATGTACACACATGTTAATGGAGAGAGACATAGGATCCAGAGCTAACTACTGTGCTGTAAATATAGTAGTATACAAGGCCAAAGAAAAACAATGAATTGAGGAAAATACTATTAGTCTACCTGACCAAATACTTTATAGTAACTAGTGAGAACATAAATTCAATTGTGTCTTCAGTCAGATTTTAGCATTTCATTGTTTCCACATTTGCTTCAAAGCTTTTTAAAAGTCTCAGCTTTAGTGTTCCTGCACAAATTCTATCATGTGAACTACGCCATTAAATTATATATTTTTTCTTAGTTTTATACAGCAGTTGAATGAGCTGTTTGCCAGGGTATATTAAACTGTCAATAGAGTGCTACATAGTACACCCAAATTGGTCTTGTGGTACTGTGTTGATTCTTTTATTAACCCCCATTTGAGGGCTAATTGCCACTATGTAATTAAGTACAATTATAATATTTATTGGTGCAATCTACAAAGATCAAGGCTATGTAATTTGAAATTACATGCTTGATTGTTTTGCTTGTCTTCTGTAAAAAATTGGTATGTTCTATTGGACAATTTTTTTAATATTACAACTAAGCAGTGAGTTTTAAGGTTATAACTGAAAACAATTTGTATTATATCAAATTTAAATGAGATATTCCATTATCTATATAACCTTGCTCAATATTTATAATTCCAGGACTCTTTAAGAGTTGTCTTAACATACTTTCACCTTACTACCTAGCTTTCCACCCATATTTTTGTGACTCCCTCTCAATCTTACTGCCCTCACCATGCACACATTCTGCTCTTTTCTGGTCCCTCTTCTGCATAAAGAACTCTTCCTCCTTCTCTTTGCCTGGTTAATTTCTACCCATCTTTAGATTTTGTTTCAAGAAAACTTCAGGAAAGTCTTTGTTTGGCCAAATTCCTTTATAGACTCCTCAGCACTTGTCATAGCTGGAATTTTATATTTGTGAGTGTTCTTGATTAATATTTGTTTTTCTGACTAGATTACAAATTCCACGAGGGCACGGAATATCTTTGTTTTCACTTTACCTTTGTATATGAGAGTCTGACATAGTGATCAATAAATATATTCATCTGAAATATATATTAGTGTGTGGGATATAACAGAGAACAAAGCAAACTCATAGAGCTACATCTATTCATCCAAGACATGTTGAATGAATAAAGGAATGAGTGATGACTTGTTGAAACAAATGATTCCATATTTGCCTTTCTTCCATGTAAGGATGAAACTTTTTTAATTTGTATTTTACACATGGTGCTTTACGATTAACATTGTGTGTTCAGTGTCTTGCAAGTAGTAGGTTGCTAACAACTACTTCCTGGATTGATGAAGGAATTAATTTCTAAGTGGATTAATTTTAGGTGTATAGATGATGTTGGCTATGTTATAAGACCAAAGGAGTATACTTTAACTGAAAGATTATTATCCTTTTAGAACAAGTTTTTTTTTCTTCATGTGTGAACAGAATGCTTTTTTAAAAAATTTGCTTTATCATTATTATGGCTATTAATATTCAAATTCACATGAACAAGTCAACAAGGGATTTTGCTAAAAGTGTGAATTCCAATCAATGTAATATGAAAAAATAAGTTGTCCATACTTCAACTTGTAACATATGCTTTGGTCTATTTTTTTCTTTTTCATACAGAGCTGTGAACAGATGCTTGGGCAGGTTAATTCTGTATTAAAGCTTGTACTTCTGCACGTGCCATGGAGGTGGATGCTTGCCAAGTCAGCCCTGTAGCTCCCTTGTCGGTCATTAATCACATCAAAACCACTTATTTTTGCTTTTATTAAATTAAGATGAAAATGAGAATTCTGCTAACAAAGGTTCATTTTATAGAGTGGGGAAGCAACCTCATCTCTCATTCCTCTGCCACAAGAAACTTTGCTTTTGTTAAATTAATCTAATCATCATCCCTCAGCATGCTCGTGTTTCTTCCTCTCCATCCATTCCTATGATTTTGTCAATCCCCTGGCTGGGATCCACTCTTCCCTCTCTACCGAGCCAAATCCAGCTCATTCTTCGAAGCCCAGCAAATCCTATCTCTTATGGAAAACTTTTTAAAATGACACCAGTCATCTGTAATCCCATTAACATACATCAATCTCACAGAGTTTGAGAATCTACTATTTTCCAATAACTAGGCCATAGGAAAAACACAAAGATTAAGTCTTTCCCTTAGGATACTATAGTTTAAGAGAGAAAAAAAAGTCAGCATTCATGTAACAAATACTTATTGATTGGTAGCCATTTTCAAATTTACTGTGGACCTGGGCTTCACATGAAACCCATGAGTCAGAATTTCTAAGAGTGTGACCCAGAAATCTAAATTTAAACATTTTTAAATGTTGATGGTAATTTGAAGATGCTTCTTTAATATACATTGCTTGTACATAGGCATTGCTAAGATGAATATACAGATTCTTTGCCCTCAAAAAGCTCATATCCTAGTTAGGGCCAAGTGGTTAGTCACAAAATAAATCAAATATTATGTAACTATTACATAAAAATATAGAATAGGCTTGCAAAATGATTTCAGGGACCATAGAGGATAGAAGGAGTCAACAGTCCTGGATGCACTGAAACCTCAAGTTAGCCTCACAAGATTCTGAGGTACTGAAATCCTTTTATGGATGCTATTCACTAAGCAGTAGGGGTGGGAGAAAGGAAGATTGTGTATACTGACCATGCACCTAGATAGGACAACTATAACATAAGAAAGTAATGGGTGCAGTGGAGATTTCTTTATAGAAGAATTCACAGGAGGGGAAGACACTTTCTAACTAGTAACATCAGAGAATTTTTGAGGAGGTGCCGCATTTGAGATGAACCTTGATGATAGGTAAGATTTATAAACTGTAATATAGAGATAAAGGAAAGCAAGCATACTCCAGAAGGAAGAATTAGTACAGGGAAGGACACAGAAGTAGGAAAGCAAGCTGCATGTACGGAGAATAGCAAGCAGTTCAGTGTGGGTTAGTGAAAGGGATAAGAAGGTCAAGTTTTATTTTTCTTGTACTTTTAGATTTAGAGAAACACTTTAGACAGGTAAACTGGACAAGCTCTTAGAAAACTTTGAGTACTAGAACTCTGAGTAACATTTATTCCTTGGACAGTTCATTTGACACTTAATTTTATGCCTTGTCTCCCCAGCAAGTTTACACTTTTCTAGGAGAAAGGGAAATGTTTCATATTTCTTAAAAAGTCCTTCGAAAAGTCCTATGCAATGCCTGGTGCATAGGAGGAGTTCAAAAAATTTCCCCTGACTGATTAAGAGGGATTGCTTTGGCTCCCACGAGGAAGGATTCCATACCACGCGGAAGGGCCATGCATTACTGGGGTTTTCTCTACTCTGTGGGTACGGCATATGAGAAGACTGTCACTGTCAACAATCACAGAGGTCATGCTCTGAGTATGTCGGAGGCGTCTAAAAATGAATATGCATTTCCAGTCCACTGGGACTGTACTGCAGAGTCATGCTCCTTTTTTGTTTTCTCCACGTCAACTATAAATATTTTCTTAAATTTGTATTTCTGTCTAATTAGCATAATATAAAAATGGGTACTTGGAATGGAAAAAAATGTAACTATTCTGAAAAATAAACTGTTCTAACATTTAAAGAATAACAATTGATTGTTGTAGTTTTATTTGGACTACATATTTAAGGAAGGCATGCTTTATGTTGTTTTGTTTTGTTTGGAGATTTCTTTTTTCAAAGTTATAGAACTGGCTCTCAAACTCTTTATGGATTTGTGACTGTTGAAGAGTGTTGATCCTTAATCCACCCTATAACAAACATGTACATCTAACACATTCAATAAATATATCCAGACGAGGCAAGAAAAATTTACTGAAACCTACCCCTTGTTTGGAAATGTTTTAGGTTCTTGGAAATGCTGGTGAACAAGGGAAACAAATTCTCTGATTTTGTGAAACTTAAATTCTAGTAAGATCTAGTAGTTTGGTTCAATTGTTTCAACAACAACAATAATAATAGCAAAACCAATAATGAGTTATACTATCTAATATCTTAAAGTTGGCAAAACTTTTATTTGTTATTTTCCACAACACCCTTTGCCTTCTAATACTATACATTTTTCCTTTATTTTTAAAAAATTCACTCATTTTGCTCCTATCAATCCCTTGCCACTCTGGCAACCACCAATTTATTCTTTGCATTGAGGAGTATGGGTTTGGTGTAGTTTGGTTTTTTTTTAAATTTCATATGTGAGTAAAGTCACATGCTATTTGTTTTTCTCTGAGTTATTTTACTTATTATAAGACTCTCTAGCTCCTCATTCCAGTTACAACTAAAATCAACATACATGATTCTTTTCCCCTTTTATCTACTCAACCCCTTTCTGCCAGTTCTTCATGTCCAACCTTTCCTCCCCCTTCATTTCTCCTGTCTTCATTGCTGAGTTCTGGCTATATAATCTAAATTTCCTAAACTATTACAATAATTTTTGCTTATCACTGTGTTTAATCAGTTCCTATTAAAGTTCTGGTTGCTACTGCAATTTCTGACATGTAGTAGGTTAGCTATAAAATATTCATTGGGTGATTAATTCATCTTTCATCTCAGAGGTAAATTTTAAAACATAGACTTGAATATGTTATTTTCTTCCTCAACAATTTTCAGGCTCTCTGTAATTCATGAGATAAATACCAGATTCTTAGCATGGCATTCAAAGCCTCCAATGCTCTTTAGTTCATTTTTGTAATCTCACCTCCCTTTATCCTATAAAAGAATCTGTACTCCACCATATCTAACTGCTTCAAGCCTTCCAAGGCTACTCCTCTAACTTCTACTCTTTTTGAAACCTCCGTGAGTTGTTCTTTCCCCTACTTACCTTTCAAGTCTTTCCTTACTTTGAACCTCTCTGTCCTTTTTCTCAAAGTCACTTTTCAATTCTCCTATTTTATAATACATCTCTCCAACTACCTTTTATTTGCTAATTGTGGTGCCATCATTTGCACTTCCAAAATTTCTGCAAAGTAAATTTATGTATTATTCATCTCTGTATTCTCAGTGCTTACAGTGCCTGCATAAATACAGGGTAAATGTATAGTGAATGAATAAACAGCAAGTTGACTCAGATGTCAAAATGGGTTTTATCTCCCATCTCTCCATATTCCCTTAAAAGGACAAAACATCCACTTTCCTACAAATGGCCATATTTCATTCTTTCTCATTGCCATGTAGTACTCCATCGTGTATATACACCACATCTTCTTGATCCACTCATCAGGTGATCGACATTTAGGCTCTTTCCATGTTTTGGCTATTGTTGACA
>NC_043707.1:85792096-85832405 GCF_006229205.1 Suricata suricatta
CTGTATAAGTCTAGTTACATGAAATAGAAGTTGGGGTTTTGATTTTTTACTTTGCTTTTCTGTTTGGAGTGTCATTGTAACTACTGTATTGTAAATGATGGAAAATAATTGCATATGTTAAAAAAATAAATTGTGTTATATTCAAAAAAAAGGACAAAACAGAAATAAAACTCAAGACAAATAAAAGGGAAAAGATGGCGCTGCAAGTGAACAGGAGAGGGTAAAATTAAGAAGCCAGAAACATAGAGAATTTTTTTAGGAGATACTAAGTATATTTAATTATATTTTTAAAAAATTCAATGCTAATCATCTGTGACATACTACAAACCAAAAGGGGTCCCTCTGGGAAGTCAGTATTACTTGGTTTGTCTGATGAGTTCCAAAAGTTTGTGTAAATTAGTACAACTTTTGAAAGGGAAAATGTGCAGGACCTACTATAACAAAACATGTATAAGATGATCCAGCAAGTCTCCCTCTAAGAAGCCATTTTTTGCAAATATTTGCATGTATAATGTAAGAATTAGTCATTGCCTTATTAAAATAGCAAAATACTGGAAACAACATAGATGTCCATCAATAGGTTATAGAATAAAAAATGTGATGCCCACTATAGGAAACCATATATAACTTTTAAAACAGAATAAAAGATGTACAGTGCCCATTTTATGTTCTTCATGAAAAAAATGTATATGCACATGCACATTTGTAAATGCATAGAAACAGAAGTGGCATGAAGACATTAAAGTGTGTTTATTTCTAGCGAGTGAGACTGGGGGATTGCCGAGAGGGATTATTTCTCTTTTTCCTTTTTATACTTCTGTATTAAAATCACTTTGGTAATTAAAGAGCCATATAAACACTTTAACAATTTAAGCAAAGAAAATTTCCTGATGTGAAATAGCAGGGGCTAAGAGCAAAACAGGCCATAGTCAGTCCATAAGGAGCAACTGGAGGATTTCTAGCTAGTTGGGGATTAGTACTTAGGGTTATTTCACTAGCTGAAACTGCTCATTAAAGATCTGCCCATTGGCTTCTAATATGAGTGGTAGGGGCAAATACAAAAGGAGGAAGTATTCCAGCTAACTTCAAGCTGGCACAATCAAAACAACAGTGAAATTCTATAATGTGTTTATCCTCAACAGTAGTTCTTCCTCCACATCTTGCTAGCAAGTACAGCTGTAGCCTCTAAGAATCCCCTGACAATGGCTAGAAAAGATGATGGGTTGAGACTTCTCTGCAGACCTGCAATCCAACTAGTGTGTCTCCTAACAGGTGGCTGGACCACAGCATTAATTATCCAGGAATGGGCAGCAGGCTTTGAATTGGTTTCTCACCTAAAGAAGGGCCCCTCTGCTGCCATCTACCTTTCTTGAAGGTCCCAAATGATATCTCTTGTTTGTCTACCTACTTGCTCACTTACCATAGCCAATATGTAGTTCCCTGCTTGAGGACCCAGGGAGAGTGAAATAGGGAATGGGAAACCAAACTGTATGGGATTAATTACTTTACAGTAGAAGTGGTTCCGCTCTATGCTTATCTCTTGGGGAAGCCAATAAGTCTGGCACTGACCCTTGGCTGAGATAAGGGAAGTGAGCTAATTAATAATTTAAATGTACTATTTAAAGTTTGAAACTCCCTTGTTGATAACCAGGGCTGATCTGTTTATTGGAGCATTACCAGTTAGATAGCCTGGTCTGGCTATGTGTACAGAAGCACACGAAAGGCATGAAAGGCACTATAACTTTTAGGAACTGTCTTGAAACTAAGATTTATCATGCAAATTGTGATGGTTTTATTTAAAGATGAGGACATACTTGTATGAATAAGAAGGATCTAGGGGAGCTGTACTTGGAATGTTGTTGGTCCCTTGATGCTTGCCTGCATTATCTTTCTACTGCTTTACTGTATCATTTGCCTTTATTGAAAGTCTTATGTGAGTATGCTCTGTGGAGACTTGCAAATCCTTTCAATTATCCAACATGTTGTAATCTTTGCAAAAACAATGAGCAAAACATAGTTGTTTTAGTTTTTCAATACTGCATAACAAGTTACTGAAAATTTAGCAGCTTATAGCAACATTCACGTCTTAGTTGTCAGTTTTATAGGTCAGAAGTCAGGACATGGTATGGTTGTGTTTTCTGCTGAGGGTCTCAAAAAGATAAAATCATGGTATTTGCTAGCCTGCATTATCATCTGGAGCTTGGAGTTCTCTTTCAACCTTATGTGGCTGTGGCAAGACTCAGTTCCTTAAGGTTGTTAAGAGAAAGATCCCTGTTTCCTGGTTTGCTGTAAGCTATTTCCTTTCTGGGGTCACTCTCAGGTCACAGAAGCTAGCTAAGTTCCTTTAAATATGGTTTCTTCCACTGGACTTTTCACACTTCCAATCTCTTTAAACAAAAAGAATCCATTCCCTTTTAACAGTAACCTCATTAGGTTAGATCCACCCAGGATAATCATTCTATTTAAAGTCAGTTGACTTGGAACTTTAATTATATCAGCAACATTGCTTCCTAGCAGTGCTTGTATTAGTGTTTGATTGAATAACTGGGAGAAGACTTCTGTATTCCAGAAGGTGCAGATCTTAGGGTCATTTTTGAATTCTGTCCTTCCCCTTTACCCAAATCTCTAGCTGAGCTGATTGGTGAAGGAAGGTCTTCCCCTTTACAAAACTAATCTGTGAAAAATGGGGGAAAGGTAGGTGGTTTTGTTCAGACACCAAAACAAAATGTCATGGGACATTAAGAAACAGGAAATACAGCCCAAAAAAAGGAACAAAATAAATTTCCCCAAACCCATTCTAAATAAATAGAAATATATTAATTAACTTATAAAGAAATCAAAATAGCCATCATAAAAATGCTCAATGAACTTATGAAAACTATATATGAAGAAAATAAATATTTCAATAGAGAAAATATAAATAATATAAATGTATTAAGTATTTATTTAATATTTAAACATATATTGAAAATATATATTCAGTCTTGGAATATATTTTGGTAGCTAAATAATACAGTAACTGGTGGCTCCGACTTCAGCCAGGTTGAGCTCAGATCCTGATCTCACAGCTCATGGATTTGAGCCCTGTGCTGGCTCTGTGCTGGCAACTCAGAGTCTGGATCCTGCCTTGGATTCTCTGTTTCTGTATGTTTCACCCCTCCTCCACTCATGCTTTGTCTCTCTTTCTCTCACTTTTTTTCTCTCTCTCTCTCTCAAAAATAAGTAAACACTAAAAAATTAAAAAAAACAGTAATTAAACTGAGAAGTTCACTATAGGGTTTCAACAGCAGACTTGATCAAGAAGAAGAAAGCAAACATGATCAGGTAGAAGAAAAGACACATCATTTGAAATTATTCAGTCAGAAAAAGAAAATGAAAGAACAAGAGTCAAAGGTATGAAAAGAGCTAGAAAAACTGGGGTGCCTGGGTGGCTCAACTGGTTAAGCAAGCATTGACTCGATTTCAGTTGAAGTCATGATCTCACTGTTTGTGGGATCAAGCTTGGTATTGGGAGTGGAGCCTGCTTGAGATTCTCTTTCTGCATGAAGAGTCTGATAAACAATGAAGAAATCGAATCCATTATCAAAAATCTCCCAATGAATAATAGCCCAGGGCCAGATGGCTTCCCAGGGGAATTCTACCAGACATTTAAAGCAGAGCCTATACCCATTCTTCTCAAACTATTCCATAAAATAGAAATAGCAGGAAAACTTCTGAACTCATTCTACGAAGCCAGCATCACTTTGATCCCTAAACCAGACAGAGACCCAGCAAAAAAAGAGAACTTCAAGCCAATATCTTTAATAAATATAGATGTAAAAATACTCAACAATATACTAACAAATCAAATTCAATAGCACATAAAAATAATTATCCATCATGATCAAGTGGGATTCATCCCTGGGTTACAGGGCTGGTTCAATATTTGCAAATACATCAAAGTGATACATCAGGTTAACAAAAGAAAATATAAAAAAACATATGATCCTATCAATAGATATAGAAAAAGCATTTGACAAAATACAGCATTCTTTTGAATAAAAACCCTTGAGAAAGTTGGGATAGAAGGAGCTTACTTAAACATTATAAAAGTAATTTATGAAAAGCCCACAGCTAATATCATCCTCAATGGGGAAAAACTGAGAGCTTTCCCCCTGAGATCAGGAACAAGACAGGGGTGTCCACTCTCACCACTGTTGTTTAACATAATGCTGGAAGTCCTAGCATCAGCAATCAGACAACAAAAGGAAATAAAAGGCATCAGAATTGGCAAAGAAGAAGTCAAACTTTGACTTTTGGCAGATGACACGATACTCTACATGGAAAACCTGACCGACTCCACCAGAAGCCTACTAGACCTGATCCATGAATTCAGCAAAGTCACAGGGTACAAAATCAATGTACAGAAATTGGTAGCATTTTTATACACCAATAATGAGGTGACAGAAAGAGAAATCAAGAAACTGATCCCATTCACAATTGCACAAATAACCATAAAATACTTAGGAATAAACCTAACCAAGAATGTAAAAGAATTGTATGATGAACTCTATAGAAAATTTATGAAAGAAATTAAATAAGACACAAAGAAATGGAAAAACATTCCAAGTTCTTGGATTAGAAGAATAAACATTGTGAAAATGTCATTATTACCCAATCTACACATTCAATGCAATCCTCATCAAAATTGCACCAGCATTCTTCACAAAGCTAGAACAAACTATCCTAAAATTCATATGGAATCACAAAAGACCCCAAATAGCCAAAGTAATATTGAAGAAGAAAACCAAAATGGGAGGCATCAGAATCCCAGACTTTAGCCTCTACTACAAAGCTGTCATCATCAAGACAGAATGGTATTGGCACAGAAACAGACACATAGACCAATGGAATAGGATAGAGAACTCAGAATTGGACTTGCAAATGTATGGCCAATTAATCTTTGACAAAGCAAGAAAGAGTATCTGATGGAAAAAAAGACTGCCTCTTTAGCAGGTGGTGCCGGGAGAACTGGACAGCATCATGCAGAAGAATGAAGCTAGACCACTTTCTTACACCATACACAAAATTAACTCAAAATGGCTGAAGGACCTGAATGTGAGACAGAAAACCATCAAATTCCAAGAGGAGAAAGCAAGAAAAAGCCCCCTTGACCTCAACTGCAGCAATTTCCTACTCGACACATCCCCAAAGACAAGGGAAATCAAAGCAAAACTGAACTCTTGGGACCTCATCAAGATAGAAAGCTTCTGCACTGCAAAGGAAACAGTCAAGAAAATTAATAGGCAACTGACGGAATTGGAAAAGATAGTTGCAAATGACATATCAGGTAAAGGGCTAGTATCCAAAATCCACAAGGAACTCACCAAACTCCACACCCAAAAACGAATAATCCAGTGAAGAAATGGGCAGAAGACATGAATAGACATTGTCTAAAGAGGACATCCAGATAGCCAACAAACACATGAAACGATGCTCAGCATCACTCATCATCAGGGAAACACAAATCAAAACCACACTGAGATACCACCTCACGCCAGTCTGAGTGGCTAAAAGGAACAGATCAAGAAAGTATAGATGCTGGTGAAGATATGGAGAAACGGGTACTCTCCTCCACCGTTGGTGGGAATGTAAACTGGTACAGCCGCTCTGGAAGAAACTGTGGAGGTTCCTCAAGAAACTATCAATAGAACTCCCCTAAGACCCAGCAATACCACTGCTGGGGATTTACCCAAGGGATACAGAAGTGCTGATCCATAGGGGCACATGTACCCCAACATTCATAGCGGCACGTTTAACAATAGCCAAATCCTGGAAAGAGCCTAAATGTCCATCAACGGATGAATGGATCAAGAAGATGTGGTTTATATATACAATGGAATACTACATGGCAATGAGAAAGAATGAAATCTGGCCATTTGTAGCAACGTGGGTGGACCTCGAGGGTGTCACGCTAAGTGAAATAAGTCTGGCAGAGAAGGACAGATACCATATGTTTTTATTCATAGGTCTAACAGGAGAAACCTAACAGAGGTCCATAGGGAGGGGAAGGGGGAAAGAGAGTTAGGGAGAGGAAGGGAGGTAAATCATGAGATACTCTTGAATACTGAAAATGAACTGAGGGCTGAAGGGGGAGGGGGAGGGAGCAATGGGGAAGGGGGAGGCGTCATGGAGGGGGCCACCTGTGGGGTAGAGCACTGGGTGTTATATGGAAACCAATTTGACAATAAAGTATATATGAAGTTGAAAAAAAATAATGGCTGAAAACTTCCTAAATCTGCAGAAGTAATCATCTAAGTTAAAGAAGCCTATAAATGTCCAAATAGGATGAACGCAAAGAAATCAATACCCAGGCATATTATAATCAAATTAACAAGTCAAAGACAAAGAAAGAATTTTGAAAAAAGCAAGAAAGTGACTTGTCTCATACAAGAGAACATCCATAAGACTCTTCGTGAATTTTTCTGCAGAAACCTACAGGCAAGAATAATGTGTGATGCTATATTCAAAGTGATAAAAGAAAAGAACTGCCAACCAAGAATACTATATCTGGCAAAACTATGCTTCAAAAATAAAGAAGAAATAAAGACTTAAAAAATTAATAAAATTCAATACCTCCCTTACAAGTATCCTAAAAAGAATCCTTCAAGTTGAAATGAAAAGATGCTAAACCACAACATGAAACATACAAAGTATAAACCTTGCTGGTAAATATAAATACATAGGCATACGCAGAACACTATAGTTCTGTAACAGTAGTACATAAATTAATGTTAATTCTGGTATAGAAGTTAAATGTACAGAAGTATAAAAAGTAATTAACTATAAAAATAAATTAATAGATACACACTATAAAAGGTGTAATTCATGATTTTGATAAAGTGTAAAGAGTGAGAAATAAAAGTTTATTATGCCTACTATATATACAAGTAGTGAATTCAAGAAGTCTATTAATAATTAATCTGGCAGTAGTTGAGACCAGATATACATACATATATATATATATTTAATTATATGTATATATAATTTAAAATCATGAAATTAACTCATTATTAGTTTAAAATAAATTCTTATAATTTTAAGATGTTTTATGTAAGGTCCATGGTAAAGAAAAAAAATCTATAGTAAACACACAGAAGAAAGGAATCAAAATATGTCCCAACAAAAATAATTACCAAAACAGAAAGAAGACAACAAGGGGAAAAGAACAGAAAAGCTACAAAGCAGACATAAAACAATTGATAAAACGGTATAGTAAGTCAATCACCATCAATAATTACTTTAATGTAAGTGGATTAAAATCCCTAGTCAAAAGACATAGAGTCATGGCTTTTGGGTTTGTTTTTGTTTTGTTTTGTTTTGTCTGAATGGAAAAAAAATAAAACCCAACTATATGCCGTCTACATGGGATTTACTTTAGATTTAAAGACAGACATAGGTAGAACGTGAACAAATGGGAGAAGATATTCTATGCAAATGGTAACCAAAAGAGAATAGAGAATAAGATAAAATAGACTTTAAGTTAAATTCTGTCAAGATACAAAGAAAGAAGTAATAATAAAAAGATCATCTCTCCAAGAAGATACAATAAGTATATATGCACCCCCAAAATATCAGAAAATCCAAACATACAAAGAAAAAATTGAAAGAAAGAAGGCAGAAATATATGGCAATGTAATAATAGTAAAGGATTTTGAAACCCCACTTTCACTAATGGATAGAACATCAGACAGAAGATCAATAAGGAAAGAGAAACTCAAATAACACTATAGACCAAATGGACCTAACACGCATATACAAACCATTTCACACAAGAGCAGCATAACACACATTCTTCTCAAGTGCACATGAAACATTTTCTGGTATAGACCACATGTTAGGTCAAAAACAAGTCTTAACAAATTTAGGAAGATTTAAAAAATACCAAGTGTAGCTTATGACCACATGGGATGAAACTATAAATTGATAGCAAGAGGAATATTAGAAAATTCATATATATGTGCAGATTAAATAACACATTCCTGAACAAGCAATGGCCCAAAGAAGAAATTAAGTGGGAAAATAGGAAATACCTGGAGACAAATGAAAATATAACTTAATCAAAACTCATGGAATGCGGCATAAGCAGTAATAATACAAAAGAAGTTTATAGTGATAAATACCCATATTAAAAAAGAAGAAAGGGGGCACCTTGGTGGCTCAGTTAAGCATCTGACTTCAGCTCAGGTCATGATCTCACAGTTTGTGGATTCGAGGCCCATGTTGGACTCTGTGCTGACAGCTCAGAGCCTGGAGCCTGCTTCAAATTTTGTACTTCCCTCTCTCTCTGCCCCTTCCCTACTCATGCTCTGTTTCTCTCTCTCTCAAAAATAAATAAACATTAAAAAATTAAAAAAAAGAAAGATCTCAAATCAACACCCTAACTTCGCACAACAAGGAACTAGAAAAAAGAAAACAAAGCCCAGATTTAGCAATAGGAAAGAATAATTAGAATTAGAACAAAATTCTAGAGAAGAGAAAAATAATAAGAAAAAACCTCAAACTAAAAGTTGTTTTTCTGAAAGAATCAACAAATGGACATCTGTTTGGGTAGACTAAAATAAAAAGGGAGAGAGAAAATTAAAAAAAAACTAGAAATGAAAAAATGAGACATACAACTAATGTCACAGAAATAAAAAGTTACAAAAGACAACCATGAGCCACTAGACACTAACATTTGGACATTTCTTAGAGGAAATGGATAAATTCCTAGAACCATACAATGTTCCAAGACTTAATTGTGAAGAAATAGGAAACCTGATCAGATGAATAACAAATAAGGAGATTAAATCAATAATCCAAACCTCTCAACAAAGAAAATCTAGGAACAGAGAGTTTTCCTGGTAAATTTGACCAAACTTGTTTAGAAGAATTAAAGCCAATTCTTTTCAGTCTCTCCAAAAGAACGGAGAGGAAGGAACACTTCCAAACTCATTTATGAAACCGACATTACCCTAATGTGAAAACCAGGCAAAGTATACTACAAGAAAAGGGAATCACAGGCCACTAGCTCTGATAAACATAACTGAAAAATATCCTTAACAAAATGCTAGGGAACTGAATTCAATAGCACATTAAAAGGATGACACACTGTAACCA
This sequence comes from Suricata suricatta, assembly GCF_006229205.1. Classification (NCBI taxonomy): domain Eukaryota; kingdom Metazoa; phylum Chordata; class Mammalia; order Carnivora; family Herpestidae; genus Suricata; species Suricata suricatta. Next base: position 85,801,235 of record NC_043707.1, read on the forward strand.
CATTGGATTTATCCAGAAGCTCAAGAATGTTTTAACATAAGAAAATCAACCAGCGGGATACACCACTTTAGCATGACAAAGAACAAAATGACATGATCATTTCAATAGATTCAGAAAAGGCACTAACAAAATTTAACATTCTTTTATGATAAAAGCACTCAAGAAACTAGGAATAAAAATAAAGTATCTCAACATAAAAAGCCATATGTGAAAAGCCCACAGCTAACATTATACTGAATGGTGAAAAACTGAAACTCATGACTGAAGCAAGGATGCCTACTCTCACCACTTCTATTTAACATAGTAGTAGAAATCTTAAGGCATACAGGCAAAAATAAGTAAGATATACAAATCATTCAAATTAGAAAGGAAGAAGTAGTTATCTGTCTTCAGATGACATGGTTTAGATATAGTAAACCTTTACTCCACCAAAGAAAAAAAAATACAACTAAGAAACAAATTTGACAAAGTTGTGGATACAAAATTAAGATTCAAAAAGCTGCATTTCTTTACACTTTCAATGAAATATCTGAAAAGAAAATTAATATCACTTACAATAGAATCAAAATAAATAAAATGCTTAGAAATAAACTTAACCAAATGTGGTGAAACACTTCTATATTGAAAACAACAAAACAATGACAAAGGAAATTGAATAACACATAAATAAATGGAAAGAATCTTAGGTTCATGGAAAGCAATACACAATATTTTTTAAATGCCCATACTAACCGAATTGATCTACAGATTCAATGCAATCACTATCAAAATCCCAATGACATTTGTTTACAGAAATACAGAGCAATCCTAAAATTTCTACAGAACCACAAAGGATCCCAAATAACCAAAACAATCTTGAGAAAGAACAAAGGTATAGGCTTCACACTTCCTGATTTCAAAACATTATGAAGCTATAGTAATTAAAATAGTAAGGTAATGGCATAAAGAGAGACATATAGACTCAGGGAACAGAATAGAAAGCCCAGAAATAAATCTACTCAAAAAATGATCTTCAAAAAGGGTTTAAATGATACACAATGTAGAAAGGAAAGTCTCTTCAACAAATGGTGCTGGGAAAACAGGATATCTCCATGTAAAAGAGTGCAACTAAACTTTTATTTTACACTATACAAAAAAACTCAACTCAAAATAGATTAAAGAATTAAATATTAGCCCTGAAACAATAAAATTCCTAGAAGAAAACATAAGAGAAAAACTTAATGATATGGATTTTGGCAATGATTTCTTGGATATAATATCAAAAGCATAGACAACAAAGCAGAAATAGGCAAGAGGGGCCACATCAAACTAACTGCACAACTAAGGAAACAATCACCAAAGTAAAAAGGCAACGTAAGAAATGAGAATAAGTATTCACAAATCATATATCTGATAAAGGATTACTATTCAAAATTTAGAAAGAACTCCTACAACCCAAAAGGGAAGAAAGACCCAATTAAAATATGGACAGAGAATTTGCATAGATAATTCTCCAAAAAAGACTTAAATATGCAGCAAGTATATGAAAAGATGTTCAGTATCACTAATCATGAGGGAAATGCAAATCAAAGCCATAAAGAGATCATCTAATATGTATTAGTATAGCCATCATCAACAAAACAAAATATCACAAGTGTTGGAAAGGATGTGGAGAAACTAGAACTTTCATGAACTATCAGTGGGAATGTAAAATGATGAAGCTCCTATGGAAAACAGTATAGAAGTGTCTTAAAAAATTAAAATAGAACTGCCATGTGATCCAGCTGTCCCACATCTGGGTATACATCAAATAGAACTGAGATCAGCATCTCAAAGATTTATTTGCATTCCCACATTTATTTCAGCTCTACTCACATGGCCAAAATGTAGAAATAAATGTCCACGGACAGATGAATGAATAAAAGGAAATAAAGTATACATGTATACATACAAAGATATTATATATATAATATATATATACACACACAAATATATTGTGTGTGTATATACACACACATATGGAATATTCAGCTTTAAAAAAAAGAAATTCTGTAATGTGTGACTACATGGATAAATTTTGGGGACATTATGCTAAATGAAATATGTCAGTCACAGAAGGACAAATGCTACATAATTGCACTTATGTAAGGTACCTAAAATATTCAAACCCAGAGAAACAGAAAGTAGAATGGTGGTTTCCAGAGGGAGGGGTTTATGGGGAGCTGTTCCTCACTGGGTATAAAGCTTCAGTTCTGAGAGATGAAAAAGTTCTAGAGATCTGCTCTGCAGCACTGTAATCATAGTTAACAATCCTGTACTGTATACTTAAAATTTCTTAAGAGGGTAACAATTAAAACAAAAAAGAATTGAGGAAATAAACAACAACTTTGCATCTGGTATAGCAGTCTATTCAGAAGTAGAAATTTCCACTGACAATGTAAATGCAAACTGATGTAGCCACTCTGGAAAACAGTATGGAGGTTCCTCAAAAAAGTTAAAAACCTACAACCTAGTAATTGCTCAACTAGGTATTTACCCAAAGGATATAAAAATACAGATGTGAAGGGGCACATGTACCCTGATGTTAATAGCAGCATTACCAACAACAGTTAAACTATAAAAAGAGCCCAAATGTCTCTGGACTGATGAATGGATAAAGAAGATGTGGTATATATATATGGGGCACCTGGATGGCTCAGTTGGTTGAGTGTCTGACTCTTGATTTCTGCTCAGGGCATGGCCCCAGGCTGGTGGGATCTAGCCCTGCCTTTGGCTCCACCCTAGGCACGGAGCCTGCTTGGGATTCTCTCTCTCTCTCTCTCTCTCTCTCTCTCTCTCTCTCTCTCTCTCTCCCCCTCTCCCTTGCTTGCACTTTCTCTCTCTCTCGAATAACAAATATTTAAAAAGAAGATGTGATTCACACACACACACACACACACACACACACACATCCCAGAATATTATTCAGCCATCAAAAGGAACGAAACTGTGCCACCTGCAATGATGTGGATGGAGATGGAGTATACGATGTTAAGCAAAATAAGTTAGAGAAAGACAAATATCATATGACTTCACTCATATGTGGAACTTGAGAAACAAAACAGATGAACATATGGGAAGAAAAAAAAGCAAAAGAGAGGGAAACAAACTGTAAGAGACTCTTAACTATAGAGAACAAACAGGTTGATGGAGGGAGGAGGGTGGGTGACAGGTTAAATGAGTGATGGGTATTAAGGAGGGCACTTGCGGTGATGAGCATTGGGTGTTATATAAGTGATGAATCACTAAATTCTGCACCTGAAACCAATTTTACCATATTTGTTGACTAGTTGTAATTTAAATAAAAACTTTAAAAAAAGCTGAAAATGTATCTTTTACCTGCTTAGGTAAACTCATGAAGTTATTATTAGCTCTTCTCCCTCTTAATTCCTGACATCCAATTTGTCAATAAATCCTGTTGCTTCTACCTGGAGGCAGGTGTACTTGAAAGTTAATGAGGTTCAAACTTTCTGGACTCCTACTTGCATGAACTCCTTGCCAGATCCTGGGTGGAAGTCTGGCAGTGTGTTTACATGGCCATGTTGTGTGCAATTTGCAAAACTAAGATTGCTTTCTTTTTTAAAGTTGTTTTCTTTTTTAAGATTAAAAAATTGAAATAAAATTCACATACCATAAGTTTTACCTTCTTAGAATATATACTTACAAAGTATATATTCACTTACAAAGTGACTGACAAATATATACTTAGTATAAATACAAAGTTGTGCAATCATAACAACGATCTAATTCTAGATCATTTTCATCACCTCCTCTAGAAAACACCATACTCAGTCTCTCCTCCCTCCCCTTCCCCTAGCATTGGAGAAATTGTCAAGATATACAAGGGAGATCCATAAGGTTCTTAAGACTGTTGCATCAACAGAAATACTGCCAGCATGGACTGAAAGGGCTAGAGAGAGAACAAAATGAAAGAAGACTGCAAGGCTCCTAAAATTCTAGATGTAGAAAACAGGTTGTTCAATCAACTTGACTACAAAAACTCATGTTCCTTCCTGGAAAAGGAAGGATGACTCAGAGGGTGAAGCCGTAGGCACAAAGCTATAAATCTTGAGCTACAGAGGTTATTCCAGGGCCTAGAAACCTAATGGGGTTTTCCTGGTTGGATTCTGAATGAAATTGGTTCTGAGTGTAGAATCCTTTTGTATTCCCATTCCCCATGCCCCTCCTTTTTTGTATGGGAGTGTCTATAACTGTCATCCCATGCCTTTTCTACAATTGGATTTTGGAGGTAGAAAATTTTTTTCTAGTTTCATAGTCTACATATGGAGACAAGTTTTGCTCCAGGATGGATTATACCCACAACTTTACCCATGGCTAATTTAGGTGCTTTAGATGATGAAATTTGGGGCTTCTGAGCTGATGAACTTGAGTCAATGTTGTAATGGATGAGACCTCTAAAAAACTTGGGTTGGGGTGGTTGCGTTTCCATGTGGGTCAGACATGAATCTTTGGGAGCAGAGGCCTGACTGTGGTGGGCTGGATAATGGACTTCCCGTGTCCTGATCTCCAGAACCTATGAATATATTTCCTTACATGGTAAAAGAGAATTTGCACATATGATCAATTTGAGGGTCTAGACATAGGGAGATTTTCCTGTATTATCTGGGTGGTCCCAATGAAATCACAAAGGTTCTTATTAGAGAGAGCAGGAGAGTCAGAGAAGGCAGAGAAAGAAATACAATAATAGAAGCATTCAGAGTAGATGCACTGTCTGATACAGAGAATGAAGGGATGTGAGAAAGGGGCTGGTGGAGGAATGTAAGCAGTCTTGAGAAGCTGGAAAAGGCAAGGCACAGATTCTCTCAAGAAGCCTCTGGAAGGAGAAAGGCCATGATGATATCTTGATTTTAAGACTTCTGACCTCCAGAACTGTAAGATAATAAATTTGTATTTTTTTAAGTCACTACAGTTTGTGGTCATTTGTTACAATTCGGCATAGGAAAGGGATATAGGTATATGCCTACTCCTAGAATGCTGTGTTAAAAGTAAAACATGTTAAAATGTTTCTATAATTTCTATCATGGCTTTTCCTATGTTGTGATTTCCCTCATGGCATGTAGTGATGGATTGGCCACAGGCATTTTGGGGAGCTGGATACAAGGAAGTTGCATGGGAATAGAGGTTTACTGGATATATTTTATGATTTGCAATCTTGCTTCCATATAGTTAACTTGCTGCTAGCCAACTAGGGTAGAAAAAACTTTCAGAAATACTCCTGCTCCTTGTGCAAACTCCCCTGACCATAATGACATGAAAATGCAGGGCCAGAGGACATATTGGAAAATGAACATGCTTTTGGTTCCCAGCACCAGAAGTATGTAGGTGGTGGAGGAGAAACAGGCTTGAAATGTTTGGAGCCAGATTTTCCCCCAAATATGGCAACAATCCTAAAATTTTACAAAGCATATCAGTGAAAAATTGTAAAGCTGAAATGAATGTTTCTGAATCATCAGGAATAAAAACCATGGTAGAGTAAAGATTAGATTATTTTTCTATTATCTTCATAGAAAATGGTATTACAAAATATATGTCATGTGAAGACAAAGAGCATGAAGAGAAAATGTAGGGGGAAAAAGAACATTATAGATATGTGTCACTATGTTATTTTCCCAGACTTAATGATGTCTACATCATTTGTTAGTTTTTCAAAATTGTATTTTATTAACTTCAATTTGTAATTTAAAATTTATGGCTTCAAAACAATTCATAGTTTCTTTTCCCATCTTAAGTAGGCATTCACTTTTGTAATTAATTATGTATTCTTGATTTTTGTATTATTTATTGAAAGAGGTTATCTCAAAGTTACAAGTTCGGATCCTACTTCTGGCTATATTTCTCAAATTTACCCTCAGATTAAGTCCTTATCATCTCCACCACTAGCTACTACCTCAATCTAGGATACTACTATTCCTTACCCATATTATTACAATAGCTTTCCAACTGGTCTCTTTGACTTCACCTTGCCCCACTTTCCACTTATTTTCAACACAGCAGTCAAAGTGATCCTGGTAATGTAATGTAATGTAATGTAATGTAATGTAATGTAATGTAATTAATGTAACATGTAATGTTAACATACTGTAATATAATGTAATATAACAAAATGTCAGACCACAGGTTCTACTTGTTCGAAACCTTCCAAAGGGCTTCCATTTTTCTCTGAATAAGATAAAAATCCTTAAAATGTGTTACAGGATTCTATCTCTCTACCTCCACCTCCCTCACCAAATTAATTTATCACCTACTCTTCCAATTTATTCTATTCCACCCATTTTAGTCTTCTTGCTGTTCACATGTCAGTCTTGCTCTCATATCAGATGTTTGTAATTCCTGTTTCCTCTGTCTGGAACAATCTTCCACCCAGATATTTGCATGGTTCATTCCTTCACCTACTTAGGTTTTTACTACAATGTTACCTTCTGAGTGAAGCTTTCTTGCTGCCCTAACTAATTACATTTTTAAACACACAACTTTATCCACCCCTCTTTCTATTTTCCTGGTAAAGCTTTGATTATACATGTATAATGCAATCAGGGAATAACCCCAAAAGAATATTGAATTGTGAATAGGGATTGTGAATCATCCAAAAACCAACAACAACAACAAAAACAGTATTTAAAGTAATCAGATTAAAACTTACATCTTTCTCACTTATGTGCTGCAATGGTAATATTTGGACCTACTATCTGAAATAGAAGTAATAGAAAATGATGTATTTGATTTCAGGTTTCACAGTAAATGAAAACTAAAAGACAATGAAAATGTCATGAAGAAGAAGAAAGAGGGGTGGATAAAGTTGTGTGTTTAAAAATGTAATTAGTTAGGGCAGCAAGAAAGCTTCACTCAGAAGGTAACATGTATACTCTTACTTGATGTTTCAATTAGAGAGTATTTCTTTTTCCTTTGATTTCTCTGGTAGAAAATGTTGACAGAAACACCAGGATACTTGACTACATCGAGATTAATGCCATTCTTAGAAAAATATACTTATGGAAAGGCAAACAGAGCTAATTAATTTCATTCATGGTATCCAGTCATATTGCAGTAATGAGAAATGGCAATTGAGGGAAAAGCTGCTTCCTTTGAAAACAGGCAAAGATGACTTATTTTATTGCCCAGAAAAGGAAAGTTGGAAAGCAAGAAAATGACTTTCTTTATTTGCATGTGTGACATTGGGATTTGCTTATTAAAACCCTAGGTCAACAGATGTGTATTTATAAAAATGGAGACCCTAATTTCACCATCTTACAAAAATAGCCTCCACAATTATTTTCAGTCAGAAAATAGATTTTAATTGAATGGTTCATCAAGGATTCCTTTCAAATTTCAGAGTTCATGGAAATACAGTTTTATTTCCTTATTGATCACAGTGGCAAATTGTATACTTAAGAGTTTCATGGAGAAACTCATTTGGAAGTTTGTCTCAAAGTGAATTGAAATTGATTCCTCAAAGGATATCTAACTATAGAATGATTGCTTTTCAGGTAAACTAAAGTATTTCCTTTACCTCTATTATTGTTTAGTTTGAATTAAAAATTTCCAATTTATATGGGCATGATTTTGATGAGGATTGACTGAACTATTCACTTTAAAATCAAATGATTCATCCATTCATTCAAAAACATTAATCAAGTGCCAGTTGGGGACACGGTGCTCTGCTAAGTGCAGGGAAAGTTTCCTGGAGGAAATGATACCATTATTGGGTCCACAAAAGCAAATATCCATTTCATTTTAAATGTGTAAGCTCTTCCCTTTTCAGCAGTGGGCCCACTTTTTTATATTCTACTTTGCGATCTGAGATTAACAACACTTCTATTTTGACAGGTGGCTTGTGTTAGGCACTGACAATTGGGTGGACTGGAGAGAGATGGAGAGGCTACAGGAGGAAGATGGGGTTTGCTCCTTCTATTTTATTCCTGGTCATTTCAGTCTCAACAGCAACATTTCTCTTTGCAGTGACACTAAACTTCAGCAACTGCAGCCAATTTCAGTTGGTAGTTTTTCCACACAACTAGAACCAGCCTTATCATGCCCCTTCAGAGACACCAGCACACACCTCTTTACAGGTCTGAGTCCCAGGTTTATTTATTTATAATTTTTAAATTATAAAGATTTATTATTTATTTATTTATTTTTGAGAGAGAGAGAGAGATACAGAGCGTGAGTGCAGAGGTTTGGGGGGCAGGCAGAGAGAGAGGGAGACACAGAATCTGAATCAGACTCCAGGTTCTGAGGTATCAACACAAAGCCAGATGCAGAACTCGAACTCATGAGCCATGAGATTGTGACCTGAGCCAAAATCTGTCACTTAACCAACTGAGCCACCCAGGCTCCCCTTGAGCCCCAGCTTTAATTCTTTCTAGTTCCTTACACTACCTTCTTCCTTTTGTTCCCTCTCCTAGAAGTGGTAACAGGGTTATTACCTCTGCGACCCTTCCGTGTTCCTTTTCTGTTCTTTCTGTTTTCTAATACATGAGTAACCGTTCTTTATATCAAATTAAAAAAAATTTCCTTTGTTAAACCATGGATATCATTCCCACCCCCTGACTGGGCCTGGACTGATACAGAAATTGATGTGCCTCCAATAACTTTTAAAGTGTTTCATTTCTCATGTTTCTCTTGATTTTAGTAAACTTTGGCAATGTTTGTGATATATATATCTACAATCAATGTCCACAGTAATTTTTTAAAATGCAGGAGATGGAGGAGTTAATAATTAGGATATCTCAAATATTTTCCCTAAACACAGGTATGGCAAACCTATGCTGTAATAACTACTAAAGGAAATTACTGGATATGTAAATATCTTGCCTCAGGTATACATGCATCCTAGGTGATTAAAAATGAGCGTACCTGGTGCAAACCAGGGAGGTGAAACCACCAGCTGCTATGCTTTCATTCGAATGAGTTTAATTCAATTCTAATCTATTTAAATTACAAGTTAAAACATTAGCTAAAGTACTCAATTATTTCAAATTTCTATGAAAACACATTTGTGTAACTTACAGAGACCAAATAAACACCCTATTGTAGGAGCCAAGGACAGGTAGTGCAAAATGTTCCACTTTGGCCATACTGATTATTTGGACCTAAAAGTCACTTAAGTGTAAGAACACTCTGACTCCTTTTTTCTCTGGAAACCAGGAAATAAATATTTCTTACTCCCTGTACCAGGAGGTAAGGGGATATTCTTATCATCACAGATAGGGAATTCAGAGCATAGAATGCTATATAAACAAAGCCTATATTTTAACTAATTTACTATTCCAGTCCAGCCCAGCCCCAATTCTGTTTACAATTCCTTACTAGTTGAAATACCCCTCCCACTTCATGACATGAAGTTTCTTTGTCCTACCAACTTTACACAGATTTATTGTCTTTTTGTCTAAAAAGTATAAAAATGGCCTGCCTTAGTCATTTCTTTGGGCCTCAGTTTCATTTCAGGGAATCCATGCATACTCATTAATGTCGGGAGCTGCCGAGTTTTGGCCGCCTCAGGCAAGGACATATTGCTCTCCAGGGAGCAACCAAAAAAACAAGATTTACATCTGGAGGCTAGGGGAGTGCATTCCTGGTCCAGGATTCGAAGACAGTCAGACTGGGCCAGACGAGAAAAGCCAAAATGAACAAAAGATCAACCGCATTCGGGTTTATGCAGCGCTAATCTTCCCCTGCCCAGTATTGCAGACAAAAGTCTGGGTGCTTCCTTTGATGCTGGGTTCGGAGTTTCAGTTTCGGTTTCCCCTTTTTCTAATAATCATTTGACTCTGTTACCTGGCAACCAACCTGGGCCAGTTTCCCGCCCCTAATCCTATAAAGTTTGATTCCTTTTTCAATAAACGGCTTGATCAGGAATCGCTTGTCTTGCCTCACTCCCTGCGTCTCCCTCCTGCCCTATTTCTCTCGCCCTCCCTCAGGAACGACCCGCAAGAGTTACCCACTCCCGACCCGGGGGCGGCTAGACCGGACAAGTGGCGCCCCAACGTGGGGTGAGTGACGGGAACGCGACACATTAAACTACTTTTTCCTGTTAATTTATCTCATGTCAAATTAACTCTTAGATCAGCTAGAAGAATCTTGAAGGCTAACATAAAATCTTTCCACCCACCACTATACAACTACTGGCATTTTTTCTCAGTGTCTTCATTCTTTATTTATCTATTTTAAACTTTTCTTTGACCCTATGAATAAAGTAAAAAAATCAACAAAACGAATTCAGTTTGAATATTGAGATTAGAAATTCTTGCTTATTGTGATCTGTAGCCTTACTAAGCATTTAAAATGGTGATTGCAGAGTGCAGAATATTTTTTTAAGCTTTTCTGAAAAGAAGTGTTATGGAATATCAATCCTCTAATAGAGTTCATGGATGGCTGAATTTATGAAATATTTTTATAAAGACTTTAACATACTGTCTCAAATAGATAGATACTCATTTCCTGATACATTCCTAGGACTTGAAAATACAACCCCTCTTCACATTGTCTTTAAAAAAATTATATTTGTTTATCATATAAAATATATACTTTGACTTTTTAAATATTTTTGTTGCTCTAATTTAGGCGTTTTTTAAAATTCATGTTTTGTTCTTTAATCTAGAATAAGCAGGTTGTTATTTAGAGATGTCTCTGTCAGTAGCTGGTATAGTAAATAGTTCAAAGAGTTGAAAGTACTCTTAAAATGATATCACTCTCATGTCTCATATTCTAGAGAATTAATACTGGATAATTTTAGGTGGAGAGGCAGAAAGATTCTTTAAGGAGATGAAATAAACGTTTTAAAAATTACCTCTTATCTGATTGCTTTTTCAAAAAAGACCTTACAAAATAATTATTAAAATAGCATTTTAAAACCACTTATGATATCATACTCGTATCCAAAGTCCAGAAGGACATACAGAACACATAGACAAAAGGAAATATCTGAGGAGATAAGGACTGATAATTTTCCAAAACTGATGAAAAACACAAACCCACAGATAAATGTAGACAAGAATAATGTATACAAATCAAATATATAAGCATTGATTTTTAAAAATCCCAGAAAGGATTAAATTTAATACAGTTTATATAGAAGCTCAGGATCATCAACATATCATGATTATGTTAGATTTATTTCAGGTATGCAAAGGTAGTTTTACATTAGAAATCCTTTATATAAGTAAAATTAAAAGGCAACCTACCAAATGGAAGAAGATATTTGCAAATGACATATCTGATAAAGGGTTAGTATTCAAAGTACAGAACTGATGCAACTCAATATCCAAAACAAAAATAATCCAATTAAAAATGGGAAGAAGACATGAATAGACATTTCTCCAAAAAAGACATACAGATGGCCAAGAAAACTTCTATCTCAAAATATCTGTAAAGAACTTATTTATTTGAATTTGGTAATCTTGCAGTTATACAAAATAGAATACACACTGTAATTCCAATTTGGTAAACAGAAATATCTCTTTAAAAACACATATAACCAGTATGAATTATTAATGTCACAGTTACAGTGAAATTTCAAATCTCACTTCTCTGACCTCCCTCTACTTAGAGAGCAAAAGATCAAGACATCAGGCCTTTCCTGGGATCCTCTTCCCTAGTTACTGCTTATAGGAGTCCTTATGTGGCAGGGAGGGGAGACTAGGGACCTCCCACATGACAGGAGATGCTCTTCCAATGACTTCTGTAATCCCTGTTTTCCTTCCGGAACTGCTGCCCACTGTCACTCACGCTTCCTTCCGCAGGTCGTTGTTCATGCCGTCGTTGTCCTCTATTATGTTGCTGCCCTCTGAACCATGCATAGACCACTTTGCAGTCTACTGTTTCTCTTTCTCTCTCTGGTTTGCAAAGAACCTTTCTTATTTTCTTTCTTAGAGCTGACTCTTGATGAAAGTTCCCATGGCAGAGTTATTGGGGGCTCTTTCTTATTACCAGGGCCCTCCTTCAATGCAGGGAAGGGGAAGGGCAGGGAATAAGAGACTGGGAGCTAGAAACTGGGGCTAGATTAAGTGGATATTCAGACATAGCCTCACCCTGTTTTGGGATCCACGGATCCCATCTTCCTCCAGGTTCTGCTGCTCCATCTGCTTCCTTTTCCAGTATTCTTCTCACTCATGGTGATTTGATTTTGGGGGCTCTGTTATTTCCACTACTAGTTCAGGACGAACAGGACTTTTAGTTCATCAGATACATCTATACACACCTGAAATATGGCTTCCGGGCCCTATGGCAATCACTGAATCTGTTTTGGTGTCCCTGACTATCTAGAACTATGGCAAGTTTCTGATTGTTCTGTGGCAGTTAGAAGACTGTACTACCCAGAGTATATAGAAGAGCTTTAAGAATGGATGTTATTTAACATATCAACCTAATAGTGTCCCATCTCTGATCTGGCCCAAATAATATTCATCTGACCTCATTACAAAGAAAATTATGGTACTGGGGGAAGAATATACCAAAACCACTAATAATAGTTTTATAAGGATATAAGATCATGGATGACTTTTACTGTCATTCTTACAATCCTTTTAACTTTCTAAATTAAAAAATGTTCTTGGGCGGCTCAGTTGGTTAAGTGTCTGCTCTTTAAAAAAATTTTTTTTAATGTTAATTAATTTTTGAGAGAGAGACAGACAGAGCGTGAGCAGGGGAGGAGCAGAGAAAGGGAAACATAGAATCTGAAGCAGGTTCTAGGCTCTGAGCTGTCAGCACTGAGCCTGATACGGGGCTCGAACCCATGAACTGTGAGATCATGACCTGAGCTGAAATTGGACGCTTAACCAACTGAGCCACCCAGGCACCCCAGTGTCTGACTCTTGATTTCAGATCATGCTGTGATCTCATGGTTAAAGGGTTGGAGTCCTAAGTTGGGCTCTGTGCTGACAGAGCCAAGCCTGCTTGGGATTCTCTCTCTCTCTCTCTCTCTCTCTCTCTCTCTCTCTCTCTCTGCCCCTCTCCCTGTGTGTACTCTCTCTCTCTCTCTCAAAATAATGGAAATGTATTAATGTACTAATGTATTAATTTTATATTGACAAAAATAAGCCATGAAAGAAACAACAACAACATCAACAACACCTTTGAGAATCTATTGTGTTCCCAGAACTTTGCCCAGTATTTTCTGGTGGTTACCACTGTTAGAAACATAAAATAATTCCTCCTATTTATAATTTTTCAGTATTATAAAGGCATCCTTAAGTAGATATTTCTACTTTAAACCTCACTAGAATATTTACATTGAGTCTCTAACAAGCAAACTTCTGTTCTTTTAGACTCTCACATTGCAAGTCTTTGTTTTTTTTTTTTTTTTTTAATTATTATCATCCTCGCTACATATCTGTCTCTTTACCACATCACACAAAATGAATTCTCTAACAGTAATCTCCTAGGTGACAATACCTAGCTACAGAATGGAATTTATCCACTTTCCTGCACATGACATTATACCTAAAGGCCTCTTATCAAAGCAAATTCTCTTAGTCGCTCATTAAAAATTGTTACATTCAAGAAAAAACAGCTAGTCCCACACATATGACTAATAACAGTCAGACATTTGATTAAAAGTTAATGACAGTAGAAATGTGAAGTTCCATCATTATACTCTCAGCTCTTCCTCCCTCTGCCAAGTCACTATTATCAATAAATAAGGGGTCTGAGAACAACGGCAAAAAATTTTTTTAGATAGGTTTGTTTTGTGACTAACATGGCATATTGGGAGTTCAAAGTAAAAAAAAATGTTTCTGCTCAAGTGATGATTTCTTAGATACCATAAAGCATAAGTTAAAATATGTTTTTAAGTATACTTTTACTATGTCTACTTTCAAAAATAAACATATCCTATTCATCTATATTGGCCTAAATATTTATAGTAACACATTGATTCCCAAACTACCGATGTGAAAGGTTTGCAAAATGATATACCTGACAGAATAAAAATTCATAGAAACATATTGAATGTTTATTATAGATCCTCTTGCATAGAATTTTTCCCAAAAGCCTCTGAAATGGATGCCTTTGATACCCTTCTTTTATTGAAGAGGACACCAAGGACAGAGCGTGAACTATAGACTCAAAGGTAGCCAGCTAGCCAGTTACAGAATTGAGAGGCATACCTCAGTCGTCTGAATCCATTGGTCCATGTTCTTTCAACTAGTAGGCCACGCTACATCTCTTCATGGAAGCATGGGCAGATTGTAACTTCTTAACAACTGATTTTCAAATTCCCACTATGAAATAGTTTTGTCATTGCTATTCACCATCCTTACCAATCTCTCTTCCTACCTTATTAATAAGTATCTAGTTTAGAAAAGCCTGAGGTACATCAGATTATGTACTGGGTCATTTTGTCCTAATACCTGTGTTGAGGTCACTTTTCAAGCTGTCCTATTACAAAGTTGAGTGTATCCCAAACAGGGCAAACTTGGCAGTGCAATGCAGCAGGCAGAAGGAGGCTCTGAAGTTTATTTTATACTGAGTCTCTCTCAGTTTGCACATCCTATGGACTCTCAGAGCCTGTATGCAGGTCATGTGGTCACTATTAGTATTAAGGCTGGTGAGGTATCTTCACAAAAGAAACTGGGATGGACTGCCAAGCCTAATACTGGAGGGAAGACAGGGCAGAAACTAGTAGATCTACAGCCAATGAGATCTGAGTGGTAGCAATGCAAGCAAGGAGGAAACGGCCAGTGCTCGAAGGGAGTATTGCCTCACCCCAGAAAATTGACTATGGCTTCAGAAATCCAGTTTTAACACAAGGGTCAGGGTCAGCTGAAGACATCAGCCCAGAGGCCAGCATGTCTGCCAGGGCACTTCTGAAAAACAGCCTGAGACCAGAGAGTCCCTTCCCTTCAGATCAGAAAGACATGTAGCCTTTGCACATACACAAGTTCCATGTTATGAAGAGAAGCTGGGGAAGGTGAGAGGGCACATGACAGAAGGAATTTTTATGTGACGAAGATGAACACAACCCAAAGGAATCTTGTAACTTCATAAATCAGATGAAACTTTTAATTGCAGAAGAATAAAAGTCAGCTTTTATCCTCAGTGAACAGCTGACAGAGGCTGGGATATAGGCTAGATAAGTTATGGCCAAAGTCAAATAAGCTAATTTCTTTGCACATTCAAGACGCAGTGCAAATCACTCCCTATACACAGGCATTTACTGAGCATCCCTTTTTTCCATGTATTATCTCATTTAATCCTCACACAAGTCCTACAAGGGAGGAGCCATTATAATTTTCATTTCATAGAAAATGAAAAAGAGACTTAGAGAGGTGAAGTGATTTGTACAAGGTCACATTGTTAGCAACACAGCTGGAAGAGAATAGTTGATTACTTAATTACATGTTTTAATTTAAAAATAGTTAAAATACATTTCAGATTAATTGCATTTTTGAAACTTGAAGATGTTCAAGTGGAGACTTCTGAGTTAAAAGGAGTCTGCTTATAAAGGAGTATTTGCTTTCTAATTTGCATTTGAGATTCTGGTATTCAGGCAAATTTTAAAGAAAACTTAAGCCCTGGAAGAAGTCAAAATTTCTTTCAGTTTTGGTGGCAGTGAGATCATAATATGTATTCACTAGAAAGACACTCTCAGTATAATTAGAAATAGAAGGATTTTAACCACTCCTCTCCACTTAGCATCCTTAAATGCAGAAGTCTTCAAGGTATGAGCTTTGAGTTAACCAAGTCTTGCTTTAATTCTTGTTCAACTACATAAAAGCTTTGTAAGTTGGTGACCACTTTGAGCGCATTTCCATAAAGTTAACATGGCAACATATCAAATAAGGGTTAAGCGAGATAACATAAATAACACACTGAACTTGATGCCTACTACACAACTGGTGCTCGAAATCGTCAATTTGAATCCGTTTACCTCTTCCTTTCTCTTTCTTTCTCTCTGTCTCTCTATCTCTCTTTAGTGTACCTAATATTATCCAGTTCTCTGCAGTTTATGATATAGTCAAACAATCACTTTATTTCCTGGATTCCATTTTGTGCTTATATTTAGCAAATGCAAATGTGCACTTGGATAATTTAATACCTGCAGTTACAGAGACAGAGCAAAATAAATAATCTCCTGTGGTGTATTTATCAAGTTTAGAAAATGAATTCACTTACCAGCTCACTGAATTCATTATTGCCTAGGTCAAGTCTTTCCAACTGGGCCAGTTTGTGCATTGACCTGTAAAAGATGGAGAAAAATACTATTGTGAAACAGTCCACGACATATTGCTACAAAAGATATTCTACCTACCCCCCTGTCAGATGTACCTGGTTTTATAGTGCAGAGAAATGGGGTATTTTATAGAGAGAAGCAAACTGTAAATATAAAACAATGTATGCAAACTGCCACCTGCTTACCGTGTTTCCAAATGCCATTATTGGTGGGAATACAGAGCTGGCTGTTTAACATAAATCTGAGAAACTTGTTAAATATCCATACCAGCACGAGGGTCGAAAACAAATATATTTTTAAGAATCACCACAGGTTTGGGAACCAATGAATGAACATAGTTCTGAGCAAAACATTCTAAAACCCCATAATACAGCCACAAACTCATCATGTCTTGTCATTTTCTTCTTTCCTAAATGAATCTCTGTTATAGACAGACTGATATCTTCATTATCTCCCAAAGATTGGCTGGGATGCTGGCACTGCTCTATGAAATGGCAATGGTAAAACCCTGGGCAAGATTTGGTGCCAAAGGTTGGAAGTGCCCGAGCCCATGACGCAGGCAATCAGCATGTCTTAAGCCATTCTCAGGTGTCATATATGTTATAAGAAAAGATCGTGTTTTTCTGAGTTCCAAGTGTTTCTCCTCCTACTAACCAAAATGCTATCCTTAAATCCTGACTACACAGAAATTGTAGAGACTTCATTGACTCAAATATCAGAAGTTTTAGGTCCTCTATATTTAAAGTGGCTACAGTAATTATCATATGGCATTTTTTGAATATTTAAATACAACTATAATCCAGACATTGTCAGGCACTCAGAAATGCAAAAATGTATGTACCCATCTTCATTTAGCAGCTGTTATTGAAAGATTATTCACCAATCTCCTGGGGTCTGAAGTACAATAGTGAATAAAAGGGACAAACACTCTAGGCCAAAGGGACTTTATATTGTAGTGGGGGGAGATAATTACAATACATAAAATGATTAAGTAAAATAAAATATTAAAAGGTTGTAAGTGCTATGGAGAAAACTTCAGCCGAGGAGGTAGTACAAAGAATAGATATAGGGGGATTGCAATATTTTTAATAGAGAGGTCCAGGTAAGGTCTTACTAAGAAAATGGACTTTGAGTCAAAGCTTAAAGTAAATGAAGGAGCATACTAGTGCATGGATTCTAAAGCAGGGACATGCTGCTTGTCTGAAGATATCCTAAGAGATGGTGAGTCTGAAGAAGAGTGAGGGAGAAAGGGTGTAAAGAGATGATGATAAGTTAGATAATCTGAGGGCTTATAGCCCAATGTTAAGATATAGGCTTCAATTCTGTGTAAGATGGAGAGTCAGTAAAAGGTTTTGATCAAGAGTGTGACTTAACTGACTTATTTTAAAAGGCTCTCTGTGATTTTAGGCTTGTAAACAGACTGAGAAGGACAACAGTAGAAGCCAGGAGATCAAGTAGGAGGCTAATGAAAGAAGTCAAGTGAGAGAAAATGGCAGTTTTGGACCAGGGTGCTGGTTGTGAAGGTGGTGAGAAGTGGATGACTGAACATATTTAAAATTAGAGTCAAGGGTTTTGTTGCTGAAATATCTGTGGGGAGTAAGAGAAAGTAGAGTCAAATGTAACTACAAGTGTCTTTCATTCTGAGCAATTACAAGGGTGAAGTTATAATTGATGGATAAGGAAGATGGGGTAGAACAAGGATTTACGTAGGTCAGAGATTTGGTTTTAAATGTTCTCAACCCCACCCACTTGCCTACCCACCCCCGCAAAAAAGGTAAACATTCGATGTGATGGAAGTGTTAATTAACCAGATGGGAGGACTCCCTTTACAATGTATATTAAATAATCATAATATATACTTTGTATGCCTTATGTATAGACATTTTATTTGTCTATTATGCTATAATAAAGTTGAAGGGAAAGAAGATGTCAAATTTCAAATTTCTACTTCTAAAGGCAATGAGAGATGTCAAGCAGGCAATTATATATACAAGCCTAGAGTTTAGAGAAGTCCAGACAAGAGAGACAATTTGAGCATGGTCAGCAAAGAGACAGCATCAGATCTTGAAAACATGACACTAAGGGACTGAGTGTAGATGAGAAGAGAATAAGTCTAAGATGACATGAGGATGAACCACCAAAAAAGTCTGAGAAGTGACAAGGGACAAGAAAAAAACAGAAGAATATAAAAACTTGCAAGTCAAGTAAAGAAAGTGTTTCGGTGATGGAAATGACAAATCATGACCAAAAAAACTGCTGACAGGTCTGAGAACTTATCACTTGATTTAAAAACATGAAGATTAGTGGTCAGTCTGGGAAGATCAGTTTTATGTTTTAAGCCTTTGCTAATGCTCTCTTTTCCCCAATTCAAAATGTCTTTACCCATATATCTCTATATACTATTTATTCAATAACATAAATATATTGATTTCCTATTATCTCTCAAGTATTAGGGTTATCAATATGAAATGTATTATTCATATTGCCAAGTAGCTCATAATATTGAGATACACAGCTAAGATAATAGACAATTTTTACCCAGTGAGGTGAATATCATAGAAAATATATGTGTAGGTTTCTTTTAATTTTTTAATGTTTACTTTTTGAGAGAGAGAGAGAGAGAAAAAGAGAGGCAGAGGCAGAGAGATAATCTGAAGCAGACTCTAGACTCCGAGCTGTCAGCACAGAGCCAGTGGCAGGGCTTGAACTCATGAATCATGAGATCGTGACTTGAGCCAAATTGAAGTCAGACACTTAACCAGCTGAGCCACCCAGGTGCCCCTATATGTGTAGGTTTTTAGAGGTACTTTCTAGAGGTACTACAGGGAGACATACTTTCTCAATGTTGGGAGTAAAAGGCCCTATCGACATTTCATTCTGGAGCATTGATCAGACTATAGAATCAAAGGACATGGTCTTTCTTGGAAGAAATGTCAAAGGGGTGGGTTGAAAAAGATCATGGCCCATTTAAAGGAAGAGCAGGTTAGTAAAATAATTAGAATAATAAGAAATGAGAAAATTGGTAAGAAATAGGAAATAATATGTAAGCAAGAGTTATATTATAAGGTTATCCATATGAGACCAGGGAGTCTGAATTTTAGCCTGAAGGAAATAGAAGCCTTGGATCAGATTTGTATTTTAGAAAGCTCACTCTGGAAGGAGGAGCCAAGATGGTAGAGAGGAAGGGAGCTCTGTAAACTTTGTTTGCCCCATCTATCGAACTGAGAAGGACATTACTTTCATCTGCAAGAGTGGAAGGAAAAAATCCAGACTCCAGAAAGAAGACAACTTCAAAGATGCCTGAGTGTGTGAGTGCAAACTGGGGAGATTGGAAAACAGGCCACCCCGAGAAGGGCAGGAGAGGTGGGAACCCCAGCCCAACACAGGGCAAGCTCGTGGAGCCCCTGAGAGACAAAGGGAAGAGAAAGAGAAACTGAACACGCTCATAGTACTATCTCTAGAGAAGAGATAAAGAACGTTTAACCCCACTTAGAGAGAAAAACTCTCACTCCATATATAACTGCTGGGTAGCCCAAATCCTGAACCTGGGTGGCAAAAGGGTGCGCCATCCCGGCAGGGAGTTAGAGGCCGAGGCAGCCCGGGGGATGCACACTTTGGTCTCAGCTGTGGGAGTGGGAGCACACACTTCTTTTTCATGGTACATCTCGCCTCCAGCATTGACCACGCGAATCCCAAATCCCGGGTGCCAACAGGGAAAAGATAGCTCTCACCCCTAAGTAATCTGACGGGGAGTTGGCAGCAATGGGGGGGGGGCATGTGCTTCCACTTCAGCTGTAGGAGTGTGCAGCTTATTTCCGGCAGGCAAAACCCTGGTAGCACCAAGAGAGACTGCTCCTTCTCCATACCGATCGTGATCCCAACTGGGGGCTGGGAGTTGCGGCAGTGTCTGGGAGGGTGTGCACTTCACCTCCTGCAGCACACCTCACTTCTGGCAGTGGCAGCACAAATCCCTGCCCATGGTTAGAGAAACTGCACCTTCCCCCTATGAGATCCTGGCTAAGAAACCAGCCGCCAAAGCAAGTACATCTCATCTGCGGTAGCATAAAAGTGCATGGACTAGGATTTTGAAATGAGGTGGGCCTGGAAAATACAGCTTGGCTCAGCTGGGGCACAAGGGGATCAGACTCATTAGATTGGCCTGCAGTGCTTAGTTCCAGCAGAGCTTGAGGCACCGCCATTCTACTCTCTGCAACCATCAAGGCGAGACCTCTCAGAGCAGACCACAAGACCTACTACACCAAACCACGTCCATCCGCAAGGGGGAGCTGCTGCTTTTTTTCTTGCTTTTTTTTGGTACTTATTTTATATTATTATTACCTTTTTTACTTTTTAAATTTTTTAAAAGTTTTACTCCTTATATTCCTTTTTCCTTTCTCCCTCTTTTTTTCCATCCTCTTGCCATCCAGATATATTCTCTTATATCTCATCCTTATCCCTCCCCTCAACTGGTTATATACTTTTAAACTGTCCATTGTCCTTTGTTGTCTCTTCTCCCCTTTATTTTTTTCTTTTTCTTCTCCTTCCTCTCCATTTTATTTTCTTCCTTTCCTCCTTTTAATTTGTTTGTTTGATTTGTCTGTGCATTTGCATGCTTCTGTTCCCTCTGTGTTTGCTTGTTTGTTTTCCTTCTCAGGGCTACCCCAAGACACAAGCCAAAGTGAGCATGATGGCAAGTCCCAAATATCGCTGAGTAGGGAAATAAAATCAAAGGCACAACAAGAGAAACTGAGAGATACCATTAAAAGAATATTTCCTGAAACAACAGGTCCTGGACAGTCAATAAGCCTCCTTTAACAGAGCAATACTAACAGATGCACAGTGCACAATGAGCTTTTTAAAACTGACAAGAGACAGAAAACAAGCCAAAATGACAAAACGAAGGAACTCTCCCCTGAAGAATCTCCAGGAAGAAGTCACAGCCACAGAACTGCTAAAAACAGATCTAAACAACAGAACAGAACAAGAATTAAAAAAACTTGTCATAAAATTAATCACTGGGGTTGAAAAAAGCATCAAAGAAGCAACTAAACAATGACTAGGGACTTTGAAAATAGGTGTGATGAGTTTAAAAAGGCTATAAATGAGGTGAATAATAAAATGGAGGCAGCCACCTCAAGGACTGAAGAGGCAGAGAGAAGAATAGGTGAATTAGAAGACATAGTTATAGCAAAAGAGGAAGGCGAAAAAAAAAAAGAGAGAAATTGATCCAGGGGCAGGAAAGAAGAATTCAAGAACTGAGTGATACAATCAAACGGAACAACATCTGTATCACAGGAATTCCTGAGGAGGAAGAAAGAGAGAAAGGTCCTGAAGGGATACTAGACCAAATTATAACTGAGAATTTCCAAAATCCGGGGAAAGAAATAGACATTCAAATTCAAAAGGCACAAAGAACCCCCTGAAGACATAATTTGAATTGCCTTCGGCATTACATATCATAGTGAAACTGGCAAAATATAAAGATAAAGAGAGAATTCTGAAAGCATCTAGGGATAAAAGGGCCCTCACGTACAAAGGGGAACCTCCAGAGTGGCTACAGACCTATCTTATGAAACTTGGCAGGCCAGGAAGGATTGGCAGGAAATATTCAATATGATGAACAAAAAAACATGCAGCCAAGAATCCTTTATCCAGCAAGCCTGTCATTCAAAATAGAAGGAGAGATAAAGGTGTTCCCAAATAAAAATTGAGAGAATTCATGACTACCAAACCAGCCCTACAAGAAATCCTAAGAAGGACTCTATGAGGGAAATGTTTATAATGGTGCCAGAGACACCACTATAAACATGAATTCTACGGAGAACACAATGACTCTAAACCCACATTTTTCAATAATAACACTGAATGTAAATGGACTGAATGCTCAAACCAAATGACACAGAATGGATAAAAAAACAAAATCCATCTATTTGCTGTCTACAAGAGACTCATTTTAGACCTGAAGATACCTTCAGGTTGAAAGTAAAGGGATGGAGAAATATCTATCATGTGACTGGAAGCTAAAAGAAAGCTGGAGTAACCATACTAATATCAGACAAACTGGACTTTAAAGTAAAGGCAGTAACAAGAGATGAAGAAGGACATTTTTTAATAATTACAGGGTCTCTCCCTCAGGAAGAGCTAACAATTATAAACATCTATGCATCAAATTAGGGAGCACCCAAATACATAAAACAATTAATCACAGACAGAAACAATCTTATTGATAAGAATGTGCTAATTGCAGGAGACTTTAATACTCCACTGACAGCAATAGATAGATCAACCAGACAGAAAATCACTAAAGAAACAGTGGACCTGAATGACACATGGGAACAGATGGAATTGATAGATACATTTAGAACTCTGCATCCTTAAGTTAGGAAATTCACCTTCTTTTTGAGTGCACATGGCACATTCTCCAAGATAAATCACACACTGGGGCATAAAGGTGCCCTCCATAAGTATAAACGAATAGAGATCATACCATTGCACACTTTCATATCACAATGTTATGAAACTTGAAATTAACCACAGGATGAAATCTGGAAAATCTCCAAAAGTGTGGAGGTTAAAAACCATGCTACTAAAGAATGATTGGGCTAATCAGGTAACTAGAGAAGAAATTAAAAAATATATGGAAACAAATGAAAATGAAAATACAACAATCCAAAATCTCTGGGACACAGCAAAGGCAGTCCTAAGAGGAAAGTATATTGCAATCCAGGCCTATTTCAACAAACTACAAAAAGCACAAATTCAAGATCTAACAGAGCACCTACTGGAACTAGAAGGCTAGAAGCAAGAGCACCATAAACCCAGCAGAAGAAAAGAAATAATAAAGATCATGGCAGAAATAAACAATATAGATTAAAAAAACAAAACAAAACAGTCGAGCAGACCAATGAAACCAAGAGTTGGTTCTTTGAAAAAATAAACAAAACTGATAAACCTCTAGCCAGGCTACTTAGAAAGAAAAGAGAGAGCACCCAGATAAACAAAATCAAGAAGGAAAAAGGATCTATTACAAACAATTCCTTAGAAATATGAGCAATCATTAGAGATTACTATGAAAAATTATATGCCAACAAGCTGGTCAACCTAGAAGAAATGGACAAATTCTTAAATGCCCATGCATTACCAAAATTCAAACGGAAGAGATAGAAAGCATGAATAGACCGATAACCAGTGAAGAAGTTGAATCTGTTATCAAAAATCTCCCAATGAATAAGAGCCCAGGGCCAGATGGATTCCCAAGGGGATTCTACCAGCTATTTAAAACAGAGGTAATACTCATTCTTCCTAAACTATTCCAAAAAAATAAAAATAGAAGGAAAACTTCCAAACTCATTCTACGAAGCCAGCATCACCTTGATACCCAAACCAGACAGAGAGCCAGCAAAAAAAAGAGAACTACAGACCAATATCCTTAATGAATACGGATGGAAAAATACTCAACAAGATACTGGCAAATCAAATTCAACAGCATATAAAAAAATACATCTATCATGATCAAGTGGGATTCATTCCTGGGTTACAGGGCTGGATCAGTATTCGCAATTCTATCATTGTGATACATCACATTAACAGAAGAAGAGATAAAAACAATATGATCCTGTCAATAGATGCAGAAAAAGCATTTGACAAAATACAGCACCCTTTCTTTTTTTTTCTTTTTTTTTTATAGTAAACATTCTGCTACTATGTATTAAATACTGCATGCTTTGCCCAAGCTAAGATGAAACCACATTATAAATCAATAAACATTTTGCATTTTTTTTCCATTATCTACTCAAAGTCCTGCCTACTGCACCTCTAAACATTTCATTAAATCCCATTATACAGCAAACACTCCCAAAATACTTAGATTGTATTGCAGTTTCACTTAACACTATGTAAAATGCTGTGTTGGGACAGGTATCAATTATCCATTTGATACTGGATCAATTTTTCTTAAGCACTACTAAC
The DNA here is from genome assembly GCF_006229205.1 of Suricata suricatta. NCBI lineage: Eukaryota > Metazoa > Chordata > Mammalia > Carnivora > Herpestidae > Suricata > Suricata suricatta. The sequence goes on from NC_043707.1 coordinate 85,825,410, forward strand.
TGCTTGCTTTTCTTGAAGCTAGATCATTCTGAAAATTTCCTGTTAGACCTGAGTGCAAACATATGGTATCTGTCCTTCTCTGCCTGACTTACTTCGCTTAGCATGAGCACATGTACCCCAATGTTCATAGCAGCAATGTCAACAATAGCCAAAACATGGAAAGAGCCTAAATGCCCATCTCCTGATGAGTGGATCAAGAAGATGTGGTATATATACACAATGGAGTACTACATGGCAATGAGAAAGAATGAAATATGGCCATTTGTAGGAAAGTGGATGGACCTTGAGGGTGTCATGCTAAGCGAAGTAAGTCAGGCAGAGAAGGACAGATACCATATGTTTGCACTCATAGGTCTAACAGGAGAACAGGAGAAACCTAATGGAGGATCATGGGGAGGGGAAGAGGGAAAGAGAGTTGGGGAGAGAGAGGGATGCCAAACCTTAGAGACTATTGGATACTGAAAAGGAACCGAGGGTTGAAGGGGAAGTGGGAGGGGGAAAAGAGCTGGTGGTGATAGAGGAGGGCACTTGTGGGGAAGAGCACTGGGTGTTGTACGGAAACCAATTTGACAATAAACTAATTAAAAAAATAAAAAAGAAAGCTCACTCAGGCAGCTTGGAAGAGTGTGACAAATGCAAAAAGGATATATTAGTAAAGAGGCCAAATAAGACTACCCTGAGATGCACGTAGGATGTAACAGTGATGGGGGTGGTGGTGGTCATAAATAAGACAAAGGCAGTATGGATGACATAGTGGGTAATGAAAGATGCTTTGGTGAAGAAATGATTTGGTAATGATGGCAACTGATTGGGTGTGGGCGGTAAAGGAGAGCAAGGAATTTAAAATAGTTTCTGGATTGAGTCTCAGTGTGAGAATATTGGAATGGAATTAGAGAAAAGTATTACGTGTGTATGTGTATGTGTGTGTGTGTGTGAGTGAGAGAGAGAGAGGAAGGAAGGAGAAAAGAGAAAGGAGAGACAGAGAGACAAAGAGGGAGGGGGAGAGGGAGAGGGAGAGAGAGCGAGAGCGAGAGAGAGAGAGAGACTGGAGCTCAGGTAAAAGGTTTTGACTGGAAATAAAATTTGAAAAATAAAAAAATGATGTTTTTTTTTTTTATCTATTCCACCTGAAAATTATCCCTTTTTTTTTTTTAGCTCACATACCATTTTTCTTTTTCATTATTTACTTGCTATTTACCACTTGATTTTTTGAATTGTCTGTTTTTTCACATGTATATGTCTCCTTTTCCAGTCAGATTAAAATATGTTTCAAGATGTCCAGCAGGGCCTGTGTGGGCAAAAATGGCTATGAAACTGTGGCCAGCATTGTAAGAAGAACATCGCCTTCCCTCTTGCCAAATCTATAACATCTAGTAAAGGAGATAGTAGTGGCTGGACCCTACAAAATAAGAGTTAGATATTCTTCTGAGCCTGGGAATATTGAGGAATGGTGAATTCTTGCAAATCTTGTTGCTCCACCACACGCCCAGTATGTAAATGATGAGCACCAAAGTTTTGAGAGCAAGATGAAGGACAAAGTGGCCAGATGTGGCAAATGAATGGGAAATAATCACATGAGCAGTAGAACCACATTCATCTGACTTAACTATGTAGCCTTAGGCAACAAATATTCTAGAGAGAACCAACATGAACCTAAGACCAAAAGCCTTTGCACAATTTTCTGGATTCTATGAACTCTGTAATTCTCACTGATCCCTAAGGAAAGTATCACATAAACCTGATAATAAATATTTTTCCCAGTCTTAGTGGTGGAGAACCAAGACAAAATTAATTTTATTAATTGAAAAAATGGGGAGGTCTTTATACCCGAGTGTTCTAAAGCAAATTTTATTAGTTCGAGGGTATATCTTTTTTCTAGGATAATATTACTGACTTTTTAAAAAGTTTTTAAAATTTCTTATTTTGAAAAAGAGAGAGAGAGAGAGAGAGAGAGAGAGAAAGAGAGAGAGAGAGGACACATGCTTGGAGGGGCAGAGTGAGGGAGAGAGAGGATCCCAAGCAGGCTCTGCACTATCATCGCCAAGTCCAATGTGGGGATCTAGCTCAAGAACCATGAGATCATGACCTAAGCCAAAATCAAGAGTCAAGACAACTGACCACCAGGTGCCCCTGAATATTAGTGACTTCCTTAGTCAATCCTGTGTGTTAGGATTTCCAGGCCCCTAAACACTCCGATTATCTTTGTCAATGTTTCTCTTCCAAAGTGGGGCCAGGTCCAAATCTGGAACCTCTGCTTTTGTAAGTAAAACTTTATTAGAACATAGCCATGCTCATTTGTTAACATATTATTCTATGGCTGTTTTTCACCCAACAGTGGGACTGAGTAGGTGAGACATAGACCATATAGACCACAGAATCCAAAACATTTCCTGTCTTTGAGGGCCAGGTTACACTTAGAATTGAGCATTGTTCTCTAGGTGTGGGCTGATCAAGAAAATTATTAAGAAACTATTATTTCTTATGTGTATCAGTGTAGTTTAAGTTTGCTTGCTTTTGTAAGGGGATAGCTAGCCTCTATGACATCTCTAAGCATTTTTCTCTTCCCCTCCTAGTCTTGGGTTACTGCTTCTGAAACCCTTGGTTCATACATTCATACCTAGAAACCATATTTTAAATATATAACATAGCTTCCTACCATTCCTTTGCCATTCTTCTGAATGGGAAACATTTTTCCTTTAGCTTGGTCTGGAACAATATAAAGTCTTTCCCATGAGGTTTTCTGAATGTTTCCTGAATCTTATTTAAGTTTTGTTACTGAAAAAATAGCATTTTTGGCCTTAATTTTATCCATTTAATTTTTATGATCTTCCATGAAAGTTTCCATGAAAGTTTAATTACTGTCACCAAAGTTTCCTTCCATCATTACATTCTTCTGTTTTCAAGTTGTCTTTCTTATATGATTTCTTACATTTGATATCTTTAAAATTGTTACATTCTTATTTCTGTTTTTGAAGATATCACTTAATATGATTTCTTACATTTTTACACCTTTAAAATTAACTGCCTTTACCCACGAGGTTTTAGACCGTTCATAACACACCCCACTGCTTTTCTTGTTCATGTGCTAGTTGCTAAACTATAATCGTTCTGACAATTGTCCAAAAAATGTTCCTTTTGGCTGAGTGTACATAATAGGTTTTAAATTTTATCAGGATAGAAACAAGTAAGACTTTATGAGAAAAATAAAATACAATCCACGGTATTTTGTGTCAGTCGTGGTCTTTGTAAATACACATTATTTCACTTAGTTTGCACTTCTTATGGTGGGTACTATGTGGGCTTTGGAGCTACCAAGATTTCTGTGGAGTTACAAAGATTTCTAGAATACAGAGTTTCTCAACTTGGCACTACTGACATTTTGGACAAGTAAATTCTTTGATATAGGAGCCTACTGTGGCATTGTAGAATGTTTAGCACATCATACACAGTCTCTACTCAGAAAAACTTATTTTCTAAATAGGAATGACCTTTAGATGAATAATTACTTCACAGGGTGATAAGTGCTAAGATAAACATATGTATACATTGCCACTGGAGCTCAGAAGAAGGAATTTCCAACTGCTTAGTAATTAGGGAAAACTGTAAGAAGAGGTGACATTTCCTCTAGGTTTTGGAGATCCCTGTAATATTTACATATGTGGAAAGCAGCAATGAAAATACAGAAATAGTACATGTAAAGCTGAGGTTCTTCTGAGGTTGTAGCTTTAGTCCATAATATTAACATGTATCTGTGAAGGATGTGATTTTTTCCAAAGTGAAGAAACTAAAAATTCCCATTGTAGTTTGTTGCAGGAAACCCTACTCTCCTACAATACAGCTGGGATATTGTTATCTTGCACTCTGTTGTTTTCATCACCAAAATATCTCCACACGTTGGCAATTGTCCCCTGGTTGGGGATGCAAAGTGGGGGTGGGGAGCGGAAATCAACTCTAGGAGAGATATACCTTGCTAGAGGAATACTTAGGGCCTTTTTCTCCTCTCTTTACTGATTAGTAGAAGGGTGAGCATCATATCTCCATTTCTTTACCTCCTTACTCTACCAGTGGGTTCCCATGTGGTCTGTCCTTATGCAGTTCATGACAGCCTGCTGGAGGGATGCACTCATTTAACTATGCTCCTTCCATATGGTCAGCACATGTGAGCCTGTGGCCTCTCTCTCCATCCCCAACCGGTGTTATTTCCCCTTACAAATGGCTGGCCTTGAAGACATGATCACCACCATAGGTCAGGGAGCAAAGATTAGGACCTGGCCCCAAATTTGGGCCACATTCTCTATCAGTAATGCCAACAATTTGATCTTTATTTGCCTGAACCAAGGATCTTGCTGATTATTAAGATTCATTCGTAAATTTGTCTAGTAATGTGAAGGTGCAAGTTCCATAGTAATTGGTTGTATTAATAATGTTTACCAACCTATCGTCATATTATATATATGTAAAACTTTTATGAGTGTACAGAATTTCTGATTATTTTTATCATTGCTGTTTCTCTCGACTGTAATATTCTTCCCCTAAATCTTCGAATAGCTGGATGTTCTTCCTCAACTCTGCTGATATATTTTCTCCTCATATAGTCCATCCTCATTACCCAAACTAAAGATTCCTTTGCACCTTCACCTTATATGTTATTATTCTGTTTCATTTAACTGAAAATATTTATTATTTAAATACATATTTTATTTAGTTAAATGTTTAATCCTGAAATTAAAAAAATTTCCTTTGCTTACTAATTATTTTTCCCCTGCTGGACTAACACTCCATGAGAGAAAGTAACTTGTTAGCCTCATTCACAGCATAAATAGCTTTTCAGTCAGTGTTGCATAGTGAAGATATTCATCCATGCATAAATGAATGACTATCAGAGAGAAGTTTGCATCTAGAATATTTACAAAGACAAACCACTCAATTTTTATCAGGTATCTACAATTAATTAACAGTTGCCAAGGAAGCAGCTACAATTAATTAACAGTTGCCAAGGAGATATCCTGATAGGGTTGTTTTAATGAATACTGTAATGAACATACATTAGCTCATTTATTATGAACTATGCATGATGATAGAAGCAGATAGGTATGAGGATAATAGTCTCTGGATATATAAATCTTGTGTTAAGTTGACTTAATGACATTTCCAATAATAAGTATTTTTATATTCAAATATTAAAAGAAATATTCTGTGACATGTTTAAGTTTTTGACTCTTGAATATCTGAAAGATAACAACAACACCATGAATGTGGAATAGTTGAGGGCATGGACACCAAATCTCTCCTCCTGTGGCTTATTCCTCTTAAATGTTATGTATACTTTTTGTTTCCAGTGAGATTGAAATTTTTTTTTTTTTAAATTGACTGTATCTCACCTTTTCCTGTGATCTGTGCTTTGGCCACAACATTCAGAGTACCTGAGTCTGAATCCCTATTCTAACACTCACTAGCTGTTTGATTTTGTGTTTTTAATGTTTTTTTTTTAAAGCTTTATTTATTTATCGAGAAAGAGAGGCAGAGACAGAGAGAGAGAAACAGAGAGAGAGAGAGAGACAGAGAGATACATGGTAAATGCTCTGTAAGAGTTAGCTATTAAAATAAATTAGGAAAGGTTTTCAGAGTTGGAAATAACTTAAGAGATTTTCTAGGTCAGAGTTTCCTAAAGTATTCTTAAGGGTTTAAGGATTTATAGGTGTGGCATAATTTAAAAAAGATTTCAGATGGCCAGTGCATTTTGGCAAAGCTTGCCAAAAGTGTTAAATGCAGATTATCTTGAAATCTGGGACTGTGATACCTCCAAGTTTTTTAAAATATTTCTAGTATAATTAATGTACAGTTTTATATTAGTTTCAGGTGTATAATATAGTGATTCAACAATTCTATACATTACTCAGTGCTCAACGGGATACGTGTATGTTTTAAAAAAGTTTATGTATATATGTATGTATGTATGTATGTATGTATTTATTTATAGAACCAATGGGGAGGGGCAGAAGGAGAAGGGGACAGAGGATCTGCAGCAGGTTCTGTGCTAACAGCAGAGGGTCCAGTGCAGGGCTTAAACTCACAAACCTTAAGATCATGACCTAGGCCAAAGTCAGATGCTTAACTGACTAAGCCACCCAGGCACCCCAGGATATGTGTACTCTTAATCTCTTTCACCTATTTCAACCATTTTACCTACCCTCCACACCTTTTCTCTGGTAACAACCAATTTGTTCTCTATATTAAAAGTCTATTTTTTAATTTCCCTCTTTTTTTCTTTGTTTTATTTCTTGAATTCCACATATGAGTGAAATCATATGGTATTTGTCTTTCTCTGACTGATTTATTTCACTGATATCTCCAGTATTGCTCTTCTTTTCTAAGATTGCTCTGGCTATTCAAGGTCTTTTGTGGCTGCTTACTAATTTTAAGATCACTTGATCCAGTACTATGAAAATTGTTATTGGTATTTTGATAGGGATTGTTTTATTTTTTTTTATTTTATTATTTTTATTTTCACTTCACTTTTTATTGGGTTTAGTAAAATTATCATTAAAGTTTATGTTCTGGCTACTTTGGGATAGTAGGAAAAAACCTATGGCAAGACTCATTGGAGAAAGTTGTACTGGATAGATCCTACTGTTGTTTTAAAATTAGAAATAATACATCGCTGATTTTGGAAACATTGCTCCCTTTGTCTCTTTCTTTTTTTTTTTTATTTAAAAATTTTATTTTTTTTACTTTATAAAGTTTCATATTTTTTAACATATGCAATTATTTTCCATCATTTACAATACAGTAGTTGCAATGACACTCCAAACAGAAAAGCAAAGTAAAAACTCAAAACACCAACTTCTGTTTCATGTAATTAGACTTATACAGAAATTAGAAGGTTAAGTAACAACTAGTTAATCACCTAATTTCACAGCTATCTGAAGTGGCAATCATTATATAGCAGCTTATCTATGATACATTCAAGATAAATGATACAATATATTACTTGTT
>NC_043707.1:85832505-85853895 GCF_006229205.1 Suricata suricatta
ATAAGCATTTTGCATTTTCTTTCATTATCTACTCAAAGTCATGCCTACTGCACCTCTAAACATTTCATTAAATCCAATGATACAGCAAACACTCCCCAAATAAACTTAGATTGTATTGCAGTTTCACTTAACAGTATATAAAATGCTGTGTTGTGACAGGTATCAACTATCCATTAGGTACTGATAGGGATTGTTTTAAATCTGTAAATTACTTTGGGTAGTATGGACATTTTAACAATATTGTTTCTTCCAATCCATGAGCATGGAATATCTTTCTATTAGTGTCATCTTTAATTTATTTCATCAATATTGTACAGTTTTCAGAGAACAGATCTTTCACCTACTTGATTATTTATTTCTAAATATTTTATTATTTTGTGCAATGGGATTGGTAAATGAGATTGTTTTCTTAATTTCTCTTTCTTCTACTTCATTATTAATATGTAGAAGTGCAATAGATTTCTACATATTTTGTATCCTATGACCTTCCTCAAATCATTCATCAATTCTAGTAGTTTTTTTTTTTTTTGGAGTTTTTAGGATTGTCTAAATATATGTCATCTGCAAATAGGGAAAGTTTTACTTCTTATTGGCAGTGCTTCTCAGATAAAATATATGAATGTTCATTGTGATTTTCTAACAGTTAAAACTAATTTAGACTTTTTCTTGTTTTTGTGACCAAGAGACACTTATTTTTTCTTTCCTACAGGACATTTCTCAGACTCGGGGCACACTTTGAAAAACTTCTTTTTCCAGATTATGAAACTGAGTTCTTGTCCATGAAAACACAGGCCTAGGCATATTTAAATACCTCATTTGAATATTTAACTTCAATTAGATCACCTCATTTGCTTGAAATTCTGTCCTTCTAGGGTCTGCATCTCAGCTCCCAATACTGACTTTAGATTCTCCTTGCATTTATGACTGTTTTGGATATAGTTCTCTGGCCTCTCAATTTTCCTTAAAGACCATGCTATTTTTTGCCATTTGACCTTCTGCACCACAACCTCACTTCTTACTAGAGGAGAATTGGTGATTTGTTCAAGGTCACACAGGAAGTTAATAACAAGCCTAATTAAGAATGGTAGAGTCATTCTTTTTCCAGCACAGGCCAGCCATCTACAATCTCGCCTGAAATGTTTGGATTGATCATTGCTTAAATATGAATGCTTTTATGAAAATCATGTGCTCTACAGTTCACCATAGTCGATGCCAGGGGCCAGCAAACTTTATCTGCAAAGGGCCAGGTTGGAAGTGTTTCACTCTGTGGTTCATATGATCTCTGTCTCAACTACTCAATTCTGCTATTGTAGTACAAAACTAGCCACAAATGATATGTTAATACATGGATATGGCTTTGTTTCAGTAAAGCTTTATTTACAAAAAACCCCGGGATGCCAGATTTAGATCATAAGCAATAGTTTCCCAACCCCTAGTTTAAATCACTCCTTAAAATCTCACATCTAGATGGCTTTATGGGTTTATGATTTAAGACTGGTCCCTAAAAATATTTATGGTTTTAAACCCTTGAATATAGACATGATAGATAAATTAAAAACTGGAAATATTATTAGGGAATTTCCACTAGGTAGCTATTTATACTAATTAACTATTTGAAATTCTCATTTTTAGAGTACAATCTATTGGAATCCAGGGACATTTGTTCTTAATACTGTCATTTTGATTGTGTTTATGAAAATTAAGCCCTTATTAGCATGCTATTACTTTACAGAATTTTCAACGGAAAATCTAGAAAAAGATTCTAATTGGACCAGTGATGGAAAATTATGCAATATCTTGGTGCATCTGCATACAATGTATGGTTTTCTTTTTATCAGATGCAGAGACTTGATTTAAATGTACAATTATCCCTGAAAGTTGGCAGAATTCCTGTTTCTGCATAAATTCCCAGTGTAGTAAGTTAGGATTGCTGACTCTCTGCAGGATTCTGCCAATTTTTGGCCTTGGTTTATGCATTCCAGCTTTTAACTTGTCTTTCAAATGTGCTCAAATGCTCTCTAATTAGTGGCTATTCATGGTGCAAGGATAGGAAAATTCTCAGTTGTTAATGTCCAATATTTCTCTCTTATTGAAATTTAGAAAAAGAAAGTATTACCTTCCTACTTTGCTTAATTTGTGTCTAACGTTTAATGAATATAAGTATTTTTCAAAGTAGACTGGCCAAGTTTGTCACATTATCACGTTCTTCCCTTGTTAATAATTTCTTTTCAAATGACCCTCATATTATAAATTTTTGAAAAAAATCATTTTTTACAGTGTAAGTAGTAAACACTAGAAATGCAACTACTGGCACAACTTAGTTTGAAGATAGATAAACTTATTGTCTTTACCAACAAGGAAAAATTAAAATATAGTGTCTATGGCAGATACAACATAATTTCTCTAATCAAATATTTTATATAAAAATTCTCCCTTGATTATTACTATATTTGAAACCCATATCACAGCTACAATTTTATTACTCTTCATTTTTTCAATTCAACTTCCCCCTAAGAACAAGAACAACAAATGCTAAATTGACTTTTTGGAATCTTCCAGATGGATATGTAGCCAAACTATACATCTATTACTCTGTCAAAGGATATTGAGAAGACAGTTTTTTAGACAAGTTTTTTAATGCTTCTCAATTAAGATATTCTTCCCTGCAATATTTAAGGTATTAGAATAAACATTTAAAATATATAATTTACATCAAGTTGCCACATATTTTTATATTCTTTATGAAGGAATAAACTCTCAAGTAGCCTGTCAAGAATACTTCTAGTTCATAAAGTAAGGTATACTTGTCCAACGAAGTAGAGTGAAAAATGGAATCATAAAGAGAGCAACTGGCTACAGGACAAATTCTGCCCTGCTCCTTTTTTTTAGTTTTAATTTATTTATTTTCAGAGAGACAGAGCATAAATTGGGGGGGCGGGAGGTGGGAAGGCAGAGAAAGAGGGAAGAGAGGATCCCAGGCAGCCTCCCTGCTGCCAGCACAGAGCCAGACACGGGGCTCAAACCCACAAAGTCATGAGATCACAACCTGGTTTGAAACCAAGAGCCAGACACAGCTCACTGAGCCACCCAGGTGCTTCTGCTCTGCTCCTTTTAATGAACAGTCAGCTTAGACAGAGAAGAAGCCTGCGTTTCATTCCATTCTCTACGGTCTACTTGGGTTTATAACCGGAACTAATCATTCATTCACTCTTTACATGAATTTTCCCACTGGCCAAAATTATTGTACATTCCTAACTCATGACAATGCAGCAAAGATGTAATTATACTTATAAAGCTTTTTGAGTTCTTAGCAGGGGAAAGGTGCCATATAAGCAGGAACTATGACAACTGTCTCTGTGTATGGCTACCTGCTGGAACTGACACTTCTGGCTTGCATGACAGCAGTCAAAAACATTATGAAGATCAAAACATTATGAAGAACACAATCAGCTATGAAAATGCTCATTTTCATTGCCACATATTCCAACCTACGTCATAAGGTTATAAAGATATTTTGAATGCTACCAAAAAAATACTTGGGCATGTTTAAGCTATTTTAAAACTCCTATAGATAACTGAGCAGGGAACAACAATGACAAGTTCCTTTTCTAAGAGATTCTTTTAACACATACACGCACTTGTGCACACACAGAGACACACACATGAACATGCACTGAACACAGAGACATGCACTTGATTCAGGCTTATCTTTTCCTGGCTACACTTCATAGAAAAATTTATCACAGGTTACAGTGGGCTTTCTAAATACTAATTCATGTACTTTTACATAAATTTGGCTTTAGATTATTGATACCCTAACTGATGTATAATATGGATGGATGCAATCCTGTCCCTAAGGTGTCAGAGAATTTGAACTTCAGAAGATAAAAGCTTCTAGGGTGCCTGTATGGCTCAATTTGTGAGCATGCAACATTGGCTTAGGTCATGATCTCACAGTTCATGAGTTCCAGCCCTGCATGGGGCTGGGCACTGACAGTTCAGAGCCTGGAGCCTGCTTCAGATCCTGTGTCTCCTTCTCTGTCTGCCCTCTTTCGCTCAAAAATAAATAAACATAAGAGAAGAGAGGAGAAGAGAAGAGAAGAGAAGAGAAGAGAAGAGAAGAGAAGAGAAGAGAAGAGAAGAGAGAAGATAAAAGGGTTTGATAATAATCTGCCAAGTTAGCCAAGGCTGACAATTGTTCCCAGACAACTGCCATTTCCCTCCCTTGTCTTCCTTGCCAGGAGTACCTGCCCTGCATCAGACTACCTGTGCCAGCTAGTCCCCTAGGCACACTTCCTTTGAAGCTAGGACATGAACTCATGACTCCGCTTCGATTGCTGAGGGAGATTCTGAAAAAAAATTTCCTCCTTGATTTGAAAGAGAGAGTTGGGGGCACGGGACGTTTTCCCCCTCTGTCCCCTTTATTCCTCTTTCTCTCATGATTGGATAAGAATGTGATGCCTAGAGTGGCAGCAGATATTATGTAACCATGAGGTAACAAGTCCGAGGATAAAAGTCAACATACTGGGGATAGCAGCATAGAAACATGGGGAAAGCCCAGGCCTTTGATAAAATCATTAAAGTACTGAAACCAGCTTTGGAACTGCTTACCTTGAGATTTTGTTACTAGCAACATTGTAATTACATTCAAAGACTCACTTTTACTCAGAATCCTATTACTTATAGCCAAAAAACATTCTTCCTACCGCACTCATTCTACAACCCTAGTGTTTGGGGATCATGAGAGATAAAGTGCATTAAAAATTTTTTTATTTTTATTTTTTTGTTTTATTTTTGAGAGAGAGGGAGAAAGATACAGAGTATGAGTGGGGAAGACACAGAATCTGAAGCAGGCTCCAGGCTCTGAGCTGTCAGCACAGAACCTGACCTGGGGCTTGAACCCATGGACCGTGAAATCATGACCTGAGCTGAAGTCTGATCCCTGACCAACGTAGCCACCCAGGCACCCCAAATAATTTTAAAAGAAATAGAAAATAAACAGGAAAATATTTGCACAGTTTTACATGTTTATCATAATGTTAAAAAATATTTCTATAAATCTTTTAAGGTTTAGGGTAGTTGATATTTTTCTTCCTGCCTTCAACTTCAATATTCTAGTTTTCTATTTTGACAATTTCATTTTCATAAATTATTCTGTGTAGTTTAGTGTGTTGCCTGATGTTATAATTTCTGCTTTTCAGAAGCCATGACTGTGATTCTATATGTATTCTGTTTCTTTTACTTTTCATTACTTTATAGTTTCAGGAGTCAGGTAAAGATGTTAATATTTTTCAAGTCTGTATTTGTCTTCTTTTTTATTTTTATTATATCTTCCAAGAGAAGTCTGTATTCCTCTTCTTTTTTATTTTTATTATATCTTCCAAGAGAATTGCTCCACAAATCATTTTCTCCTCGTTCAATTTCTTCTTAAAATAATCTTTGCATCATACTCAACTAGATATTTCTTTGTAAAGTTATTACTAGAGAGTCTTCCCTTACCATTTGAATGCTAAAACCTACCTCACGGGTATAGTTTTTAAAATAAAACTAGATTTTATGCAATAATTGGAATGACCCTTTGTATGTACTTTCAGCTGCATACATTCATTTCAAATAGAAATTTAATAACAAATTTCACTAGGATGACTTTCTGGTTGGCCTTAACCAGGACTAAATTTTTCCCTATGGATATAACTTGACATAAAGATTATCCTGCTAGAATATGATTATAACAATCAGCAGTTAGAAATTGTGACATAAAATATAATAGGATACCTATCAGAAATCATGGACTATACAACAGAAATAACAATGGGAAAGAAATCTACTCTAAACGAGACCACTGTGAAATGTGCCTCATAATGAAAACTCATTTCAATCAAAGAACTTCAAAAGACCCTGCAGTCTAACTGCATTACTTCTTACAGTTAATTATACTTATAGAAAATAAATCTTATTTTAAAATACTCATAAGGTCAACCAGTGCTTCTCAACATACTATCAAGAAATATTATATCTCTGAATCAGAATTTTATTAAGGAAAGATTAATTTTGTCACTGTGGCTAAACACTTAGATAATTGTCCAAAGAGGAAAAAGGCCTAATTCTTAGTATCATTGTTATCATTATGGACAAAATAGTTAAGTTTGTTATCTAAATTCTTTACTTTTGTATTATACTGATACTTCCCTTTATGAATTCTCATGTCACAATAGATGTGACAAATATCTATTGAAGACATGTCAGATATTAGACTAAGGGCTGGGACTATGATATGATTGTTACCTTCAGGTACCTCACAACCCAATGGAATGATCATAAAAGCTTACAATTATTTATACTAGCTCTGCTATTAGCTACATTATTTAGTTACACTATTACTTACAATTAGTTATGCTATTACTAACAATAATAATGAATACTGTGAGTTTTTTATTATGTGTGTGACAGTGATTCAAGGATTAACAAAACACACACAATCACGGTCTTGATGGAGCTTTCATTCTGTTAGAAAATTCAGAACTTAAATGATTATGAAATTAATGTATTAATGTAGTAAGCCATCATGCTACCCAGATATCAGAATGCTATAAGGACTTGTAACTCAGGGTCTGACCTAGAGATGGCTTCATATCAGGTAATACTGGAATTGGGGCTTAAGAGATGAAGAGTTCACATGGGGGAGGGAGGGGTAAAAAAAAGTTACAGAGAGGGAGGGAGGCAAACCATAAGAGACTCTTAAGTACAGAGAACAAACTGAGGTTTGATGGGGGGTGGGGGAGACGGGAAAGTGGGTAACGGGCATTGAGGAGGGCACTTGTTCGGGTGAACACTGGGTGTTATAGCCAATTTGACAGCAAATTATTAAAAAAAAAAAAGAGATGAAGAGTTCACCAAATGGAGAAGGCAGAAAGAAAATACCAAGCAAAGAAGATGATGCTTCATCAGCATAAACCTAGGTGTTTGAAAAAATTAGACAGGATCTGAAATAGCAAAGTAATTTCTCAATAAAATTCTTTGCAACATGGAAGAAATCAGAGGAGTTTTTTGCTTCCTTAACATTAATGCCTAAAGAGACAGAAAGTTCTTTTTTAAGAGCAATTTACTCATGGAGGAGATTGGTCTAGATAATTTCCCCTGTCAGGCTATAGTAGGCTATGTTCTGAGGGTGAAATCCTACTAGACCTTTCCACCATGAACAGCACCTCATTCTTAGAGATGGAGTAAATATCAGAGCCAAAATAAGAAGATGGAACCCATTTTCCCTATAAGGAAAGGAAGGATAGTGTCCCAATAAGGCAATGATAGAAAAAACTTATCTCTTACTTATCTATTTCTTATTTTGGTGAACACTATAGTCCCTGTAGCCTAGAATGGAAACTTGGAAGCCATTCAAAAGATTTTTTTTCTTCCATCACTATCCAAATTAGTCAGTTATAAGCACTTAATTATTCTACCTCCATTATATATGTTCCCTTTCAATCTCCTTTGCCTGACCTAGACATAGGTTCATATCAGATAATACTAAAATTAGGGTTTGAAAGATAAAGAGTCTCTTAGCTCCTCTCACTTCCTAGTTTATTACTTCTTAATGAGGTGCTTCTTACTATTTTAGATTAGCTCCTCTTACGTCCTGAACTATGGTAACCGCAGCCTTTCTAACAGCCTTTTCACTAATCTGCCTGTCTCCATTTTCAGCTTCTTCCAATCCATACTTATTATCATTGTTACCAGAATAACCCCTAAAATAATTTGATCATGTCATATCTAGGTTCAAAAATCAAATTGTTTTAGGAATAGGTCTAAGTTCCTCCACACTGCATTCAATGAACCTTACACATTGACCTTTGACTAACATGGGTTTGAATTATGCTGATGCACTTATATGTAGGATTTCTGTTTTGATAAATATAACACAGCACTGTAAATGTATTTTTCTTTCTTTTTAAAATTAAAAAAAATATTTCTTTTTGAGGGAGAGACAGAGAGAGTGAGTTGGGGAGGGACAGAGAGAGAGGGACACAGAGAATTCCAAGCAGTCTCCACACTGTCAAGCAGAGAGCCCAATATGGGGCTGAACTCATAAACCGTGAGATCATGACCTGGGCCGAAACCAAGAGTCAGATGCTTAACCAACTGAGCCACCCAGTGCCCCTATATTTTCTTTCTTATGATTTTCTTTTTTTTTATTAATGTTTTATTTATTTTTGATACAGAGAGAGACAGAGCATGAGAGGGGAAGGAGCAGAGAGAGAAGGAGACACAGAACCAGAAGCAGGCTCCAGGCTCTGAGCTAGCTGTCAGCACAAAGCCTGACAAGGGGCTCAAACACACGAATGTGAGATCTGAGCTGAACCGAAGTGGGAGGCTTAACTGACTAAGCCACCCAGGCGCTCCTCTTATGATTTTCTTAATAATATTTTCTTCTCTCTAGCTTACTTTATTGTAGGAATACAATATACAATAAATATACAAAATATGTGTTAACTAATTGGTTATCAGTAAGGCTTCCAGTCAACAGTAGATTATTAGTAGTTAAATTTTGGAGGAATCAGAACTATATGCAGATTTAAAATTGCCTGGGGTGATGGTACACCTGACCTAGACCTTACTCAAGGGTCAACTGTAATTTGACACCAGTTTTCCTTTCTGGTTTTATTGCCTGTAAATCCCCTCTACATCTAATAAACTACAGCCATAATTAGCCAAATGGCATTCTAAAAGTTAGGTTTTCTAATGGAGCCATTCTCTGGTAGATTTAGCTTTGGAGGTCATGAGACTAAATTTGGTCCAACATCTCAGAGGACTCTTCAGATTATAAAAGAATGCAATTGAGAATACAGTAAAACCTTGGTTTGTAAGCATAATTCATTCTGGAAACATGTTTGTAATCTAGAACACTTGTATATCAGAGTGAATTTCAAGAACCATTGGGTCACTTGTGATTATGTGATGTTCAGCATCACTTACTACTCATATTGCAAAACATAGCTTGTCTATCAAGTTAAAATGTATTAGAAATGTTTGCTCATCTTGCGGAACACTCATAGAACAAGCTACTCACAATCCAAGGTTTTACTGGGGTTTCCATTTACAAAGAAGAATTTCTAGAGAAAATATTTGTTTAGGATTCACTTTTTAAAACAATATTGTTATTTAAAAAACTGTCATATAGGAAATGGATGATTAAGTCTTTGGTGTTGTAAAAGCAACTTCATTTAAACATAACCACCCCCACCACCAAACAAAGAAGAGGAAAAAATAAAAAAGTAATGAAAATAATAAGGGAAAAACCCAAGACACTTCCTAGGGGGAAAAAAAACCAGCATGTAACTTTTTTGCATGGACCTCAAGTATATTGTAGTATAGAGGTGGAATTTAGGGAAAGGTATTAAGCAGGCTGTGTTTTAGCTTATGGGCAAGTAATAAATTGTATCATGTATCTTGAATGTATCATAGAGAAGCTGCTATATAACGATCACCACTTCAGATAGCTGTGAAATCAGGTGATTAACTCGTTGTTACTTAACCTTCTAATTTCTGTATAAGTCTAATTACATGAAATAGAAGTTGGGGTTTTGAGTTTTTACTTTGCTTTTCTGTTTGGAGTGTCATTGTAAATACTGTTTTGTAAATGATGCAAAATAATTGCATATGTTAAAAAAATAAATAATTTTGCAAAAAAAATAAATAAAAAATAAAAACAACAACAACAAAAAACTGCCATAATTTTTATAGAACACCAAAAGACCCCCAAAGCTTTTGGTTTGTATGCAACCAATACAAAGTACCAAATGTGAAACTGATCAATAGGAAATGATCTTTACAAATCTATGTAAGGCATGTACTGCAATGTGATGACTATAGTTAACAGGGCTATATGATCTATATGCAAGTTGTTAAGGGAGCAAATCTTAAGCGTTCTCATAGCAAGGAAAAATGGTTTTGCTTCTTATTCTTTCTATTGTGTCTATAATCAATGATGCATGGTAATTAAACCCACTGTAGTGATCATTTCATGATCTATGTAAGTCAAACCATTATTCTATATACATCTTAAACTTACACAGTGGTGAATGTCAATTATATCTCAGTAAAACTGAAATAAAACTGAAGAAAAAGAGCTTCTTATGAATACGAATCATACTATATTCAAATAAAAGGCAAGTAAACTCTGAATATCAATGAAACACAGTAGGTAGAGTCTGTCAGAGCTCCTTCTCACTCTGCCATGTGGGGACACAGCAAGAAGGAGTCACCTGCAAGCCAGGAAGAGGGCCCTAACAGAAATAGAATCAGCCAGCACCTTGATCTTGGTTGGACCACCCAGCTTCCAGAAATATGGGAAATAAATTCCTGTTGTTTAAGCCACTCTGTCTATGGTATTTTGTTATGGCAACCCAAGCTGACTAACACAAACCTAATAGTTGGAAATTGTAGACTTGAGTAATTTTTTAATTGGCAGCTCAGCATTGGGCGTTTTGGTAATTGCTGCTTGAAGGGTCCTGGTAGGAGGCAAAGCTTACCTACTGAGAAAGGGAAAAGCAGCCCCGGCAGCTGACAGAGCTGGTAGCTTACTGGGTTGCTACCCCCTAGGCCCTTGATCACAAGCAAGTTCATAAAATATCAGCCTCTGCTGATGACTCTTAATGATCGTTGGAACAAAACAAAAACAAGACAACTACCAGATCCTACCTGAATAGAGATACAAGGCCTGACATCTCCTCTACTCTGAAGGGCTACTGCTTCTTCAACAGCAGCTCCAGCTCCTCTTCATTCAGCTGGTCTCATAGGTTAAAAATACTAGAGTTTCCAATAGCCAAATGCCCCACTTTCAGAGAATACCCAATCCAGAAAAGACAGCCATGTTCTGCAAACTTCTCCAAAATCACCTACAAAGTTCTTCCAACTCCCTCTCACTGACATGCTCCATGGTTCTCCAATGTATGCAGCCTTTCTCGGTGCAGGAATTAATATACCTAATGTTGGTAAGGAGGTATATAATTGGTGATCTTCACTTGCTGGTTATCGAATCCCTTTTAGGATCTTTTTTTTTAAGGCTCTCTGTCAGCAGTGACTTGAGCACCTGGGGTATGCAAGTTAGATGCATAAGTTACTCCACAGAAGCCACTGACTGTGGAGTAATCATTACGGTTTGAGTAGCAGCAGGAGCAAGAGTGGTGATAGCAACAGAGATTGTAGCACAGGTCAGCACCCAGTGCTGGCAGGGGGGCAGCATAAATGATGGTTTTCACAGTGGCATTTCACCACACTGTTCTTTTTAAAATTCTTGCCAGGGTTCTAAGTTTTACTTATTGTCTTGTGGTTGATTCTTTATTTAACATCCTCTCATTAAAATCTTTTTCAGCTTAAACCATACAGAATTGGTTATTATGTGATCATCTAAGAAGCCATTGATATTGGAACAGTATTCTACATAATCTCCTTGTGCAACTTCATGCATTTGATGACTAAAATATGTCTCCAGATCCTCTTCTGAGTTCCAGGTCTACATTTTTTAATCATTTACTGAGCAGCTCCTTTGAATATACAACATGAATTTATAATTTATCATATTGAATACAAAACTAGTCATATTCCCAGACCTCCTCTATTTTTTGCCTATGCAGTTGTAATTAGCCAAATCAGAAAGCCATGACTAATTATTCACCAAGCCCTATGGATTCTACTGTCTCTAAAATCTATTTCTTCTCATTTCTATAGTCACCTTTATAGCTCTAGTTCAAAACTTTGTTTACCCATGGATTATTTCCATGGTTTCATTAACTTGTTATTGTGGCTTCAACTGTGGCCTCTATAATCTACTCTCCACATAGAAGCCACAGAAATATTTTCAAAATGCAAGTCATATGATGTCATATAAAAATGCTTTTTGGTTCCCTTTTTCCAGAACAGAGATGGTTCCAGAATAAAAATTCACATGCTACTGGAATGTCCAGAAATGCTCTCAAAATTTCTAACGCATGTTCAACTGTGCTATATGGAATATGTTTTGGTGTCTGTCCATGTTTTTACCTAATAGAGAGCCTTTTAGGTCTCTATTCTAAGCAGAAAGTGAGTCTGTTAAAAGGGATTTTTAAAAATCCTTGCCATCCCTATAATACCACAGTGGCATAACACAGGTTGATTCTATAAAGCATTTATTCATTAATTCAACAAATATTTATTAAGCTTCTACTATGTATCAGGCTTTACTCCAAGGTATAAGAGTATAGCAGAAAATAAAACAGATAAAGTCTCTGCCCTCATGTAGCTACCATTTTAGTGGGGAGAGACATATAAGAAGAAAATATACATAAATATATAATACAACATGTCGTGGTAAGTACTATGAAGAAGATAAAGCAGGGTGAGACTGACCAAGAGTTTTTGGAGGGCAGCTATTTCATAATAAAGTGGTCAGAGAAAGTCACTCTGAAGAGCTATCATTTTACCAAAGTTCTGAAGAAAGTGAGGAAATGTAATGACATAAAGTTATATATGTGTGTGTGTGTGTGTGTGTGTGTGTGTGTGTGTGTGTACAAAAGACTATACTGAATAAAAGCATGAGTTCTGTAGTTAGACTATCTGGGATCAACCATGAGCTCTGTGATCTTGGACAAGATATTTATCTTCTCTGTGCCTTAGATGCCCCGTTTGTGAAATGGAAACAATGTGAATACTTATATTATTGGGTTGTGTATCTTAAATGAGTTCGTAGATGTAAAGTGTTCAAAGAACACAGTAAATACTCATTAATAGAAGTTATTACTATCTTGAAAATGTATTCTCAAACAGAGAATTGAGGTTAGGAAGAAAAACTTTCAGTATCACAGAATCTAATCAATAACTTGTAGACCATAAAGGAAGCAATACCTTTAGTAGAAACAAATGAAGACTCAGATGCTAAGCTTTGAGTGGGCACATAAACAACCATTCATATCATTCATCCAATTGTTCATTGAATATCTACCATGTACTAAGCAACGTACCAGAAAATGGACATGAAAGTGAGAAAGTTAGACATATTTTTCCCCAGAAAGTTTATAGTTTAACAAGAAAGACATACAGTAACAACAAGCAATTATGATAGAAGGTATAAAGATAATGACATAGGACATATAAGGATACTCTAAGAGTATACAGCTGGCAGAGTAGTAAGGACTATGAAATAAAGAACAGACATGCCAAACAACATATGAAAATCATCTGGGCTAAACCAAATGATTTTATTAGCCTCACTTTTACTTCAATAAGGTACCCATAAAAGAATATATCAGAAGTATAATGCTCACTAAATTTTTATATATTGAATTTGTTGCCCATGTAATCAATATCAGGATGAAGAAACAAAATATTCCAGAATACAAAAGCAGCCCCCCTAGGCACCCACTTTTAATCATACCTCTCAAAAGATATCCGCTATTATAATTTCTGATAACACAGACTAGTTTTGCCTCATGTTGTATTTTATGTAAAAGAAAACATATATTATATGTTCCTTGTGTCCAACTTCTTTCCTAAACATTTGCACAGAGACTTGTGCATGAATGTTCATAGGAGCCTACTTGTAATAGTCAAAAACTGGAAGAAAATAACCCAAGTACCCATAAGGAGGTGAAAAAATAAACTATGGTATATGTATATAACAGAATACTCTTCAGCAATAGAAATTGATAAACATTACAACATGGACAAATAAAATAATGATGCTCAGTGAAAGAAGCCAGACCAAAAAACAAGAATATAGGCTATGCTTGCATTTATATGAAACCCTATAAAATTCAAATGAATCTGTAGTGACAGAAAGCAGAACAGTATTTAGGTGGCAGTGGGTGAGCAGTGCTGTTGAGGGTGATGGATGTATTCATTGTCTTGATCATCGTGATGTTTTCACTGATGTATATATTTCAAAACTCATCAAGTTGTCCACTTTATGTAAAGCTTACCAGATGATAATTATATTTAAATGAAGCTGGTTTTTAAAAGGAGATTTGGGTAGTTTATTAACAAGTATTAGGAAAATCTTCCTGAATTCAATACATATTGAAACCTCTAAAAATATATATCATCACATACCTTCAAAGGTTCAGTCCACTTTGAGTGGATTCTACTTGGCTGTGCCATGGTGTTTAAGAATAAGTCTTCTGGGTCAGGCTGCCAGGGTTCAGATCCTCCCCCCTCACCTTACCGGCGTTGTAAGAGCAGGCAAAAATTATTTCTTTAGGTTTCAGTTTCCTAGTTTATAATGGGCATAATAATGATACCTGTTTAAAAGAGTTAATGTGAGGGCTATCTGTTTTAACATATGTAAAGAGTTTAGAACTCAATCAATATTAGCAATTGCATTATGTAAAGACGTTGAGATTCTGGTGCCTATATTAGGTAAAATTAAGTGGGCAGTATTCCTTGCAAAATTGACTGAATTGGACTTATTTTCTGTATTGAACTGACTCATATACTGGCATACAACACCCTCCCTGAATAAGCTTTCTTCTATTTTTCAAGTCTCATTTCCTGACATGCACAAGCCAATATATCCTACCCAAATGATCGCCTAGTACTTTACATAATTCATCAGTTTCTCTCCCATCTCTCTGCTTTTGCACATGACTTTTCTGTGGCTTAGAATATCTCTTCCAGAAAATCAAGAACTTATTAAAAGGACTGAATATATTTCTGAAATTCTCAACACATGGTATAGTTCTCACCAAATTGTAAGTTTTCAACAAATGTTGGGCAAGGTTTCCCTGGTTCTAATTTTCATTCTTTTATTGAGTTTTCTACCACTAATGTTAAATAAAGTTATTTCTTATCCTGTCCCTTAAGCTTGGTGTTGACTGGATGTACCATGTTGTGCTTGTGTTAGAATTAGTCAATGACTAGTGTAGGATGGCAGTTTATAGATCTGCATCTCACTGTGTCCACACTTCTTGCTCTTTTTTAATCCTCTTTTTCCCCCAGTCCTTTTTTACAATTATAGATGCCCACATCAGCCTATTAATTCATAGCAGGCCATTAAGAATGATGTTCTTTTTTAATTTTTTTAATGTTTATTTATTTTTGAAAGAGAGAGAGAGAGCACAAGCAGGGGAGGGTCAGAGAGAGGAAGAGACACAGAATCTGAAGCAGAATCTGAGCTGTCAGCACAGAGCCCAATGCAGAGCTCAAACTCACAAACTGTGAGATCATGACCTAAGCTAAAATCTGATGCTTAACCAACCGGGCCACCCAAGAGCCCAAAGAATGATATTCTTTTGCTTCTTCCTAAAATTTTATCCAGCTTTTTTTTTGTGTGTGTGCTAAATTACAAAATGCATACCAATGATCTGCATCACAGAAAATAAGTTTGTTTTGTTTTGTTTTAAATATTTTTAATGTTTTTTATTTATTTTTGAGATAGAGAGAGAGAGAGAGAGACATAGCATGAGCAGGGGAGGGTCAGAGAGAGAGGGAGACACAGAATCTGAAGCAGGCTCCAGGCTCTGAGCTTGCTGTCAGCACAGAGCCCGACACAGGGCTTGAACCCACAAACCATGAGATCATGACCTGAGCTGAAGTCAGACGCTTAACTGACTGAGCCACCCAGGTGCCCCAAGAGTTTGTTTTTCAAATATGAGAAATTTTGTATTAAAAAGTAAATTTAAAAATGTTATAGAATAACAAGTGCCTGGATATGAGAAGCTACATAGTTTCTGGATATATTATATCAAGGAATACTGAAAGTACATTGTTCAGTAATTACTTCATAGAAACATTAAAAACTGTTTAACTGTGTTTGATGGTAATTATTGTATTAAGATAATTCATATTTCAAAGTTTTACCAGTTTGTGTGAAATCCTTCTGCAAAGCATAAACATAATAATAAAATTATAATTCTAAACATTTTTCCTCAAGGAGAAACATAGTATAGAATTAATACACATCAATAAATAGTATAAACTGACACAAAAATTAGTGTATTGCCTGTGGCACAAACGATATTATTCATAGGATAGTAAATAACATTAAAGTTCTTATTAGCCATAAGGGAAATATTTTTTATGCCTTGCTTACCAGGCTAATGTGCAGATCAAAACAACATATTGTTAAATGCATTTTTTAATAGGCTTTGAAAAATGTAGTACATATTAGCTATATGGGGTATTGTTACCTTTATAATCTTGTATCTTAGGAAATAAAAAAAAAAGAAACCACCTTTACTTTAAAAGGTTGAAAAGATAAAATTGACAGTTAAGGATATTGAACCATAAAGCAGAGGTACAATAATCATCTTACATTATTACAAATAAACTGACACTCATAATCTTATGAAACTCACTGATTATTTCCTTAAGGTATCATGTGGACTGAACAGTTAATTCATGATTCCAGAAAACAAAATGCACCCTGACATACATCTCAAGAGAATTAGTAATTCTTGTCATGTGTGACATGTCTATAATCTTGTAGAGGTGTTAGTATAATTTGATTTCTAATCAAGTGCAGTCCTGTGGAGGTAAATCAATCAAGTAAGCAATATCAGCATAAATAATTTAAAGTTGCTAAAAATATAATTAAAGCAGAACTATAATCTGTAGGCAAACAGTGAAGTTGGTACATTATGGAATATTATAGAGAGCAGTGGGTTTGATTCCAGGTTCTCCCATTTTCTATCAGAGTGACCAGTTTTCCCACTGGTAAAAATGTGGGAACATACACCCTACACAGTTGTTACAAGCTTTAATGAAATCATATTTGTGGGTAAAGATTCTTTCATAACCACTAAGGAAATATTAATTTCCCTTCATTGTCAAGAATATAAGCCCACTTTTAAGCTAAATCAATTTTGTCTAGATTACTCTTTAAAAATATTTTTTATGTTTATTTATTTTTGAAAGTGAGAGAGACAGAGCACAAGCAGGGGAGGGGCAGAGAGTGAGGGAGACACAGGATCCGAAGCAGGCTCCAAGCTCTGAGCTGCCAGAGCCGAGCCTGACATGGGGCTGAATCCATAGACTGTGAGATCATGACCTGAGTTGAAGTCTGATGCTTAACCAACTTAGCCACTCAGGCGCCTCATCTAGATTATTCTTTTATCAGTTGGGAAGAAAAAGTTTGAGTTGTAATGCATATGCCTTCATGCATCTTTAGGTCTATCAAAGTGCCAGATGCCCAGAAGAGATTTAAAAATAAGTAGTGTACTGTGTTTAAATACATCAACTGCTTTATTTATAGGATGTTGTACCAACATGTATTTTCATTTATTTAAGTTTTTAACTCCTGCCTTCAATACCAACTCTTTCTTGTTACTCATATAGTCAAGAATCCTTTAATAGCTGCTAATTATCCAGACCCAAACTTCTCAATCTACCTCTACATTTTTACTTTACTGTTCCTTTAAACTTATCTCAAGTATCAGCAAAATCAGGGCTTTCCTTATTCCACAGATATGCCCTTGGACTTTTCTACACCTGTTATTTCCCCTGACTGGTTGCCACGGCTTTGTCCCCCAATAGTTGAAATGTAACCTCCCTTTTAAAGACTAGATCAAATGTTCTCAAATCTACCCTCTCTTCATCCCAAAAAGAAATAATCTTATTTTCTCTAAGTATTTTGGGGGGAGGGTACGCAGTACTTTTCTTCCTTTCTATTTTTCTTTTCTTTCTTCTTTCTTAGCTATATACATACCATATGCAAGCCCCCATGCTAGGTACCCTGGTGGTTGAATAAAACACCATACTTTGTCCTAAAGAAATGTACAATTTAGAAAATACAGAAGGAAAGTGTGTAAATAAATGACTAAAATCTAGGTGGAATACAGAGGACAGAAGGATAGAAGTGTAAGCCTCTATACAGGAAGAAGTGCTGGATAAAGTTCCCAGTGTACGCTTCTCCTGGTCATGTTCCCTCACCTCCAGCTTCCACATGAAGCCCACAGAGGATTATAATCCTCCTCCTTTGATAACTTTTCTTTGAAAGAATCTTCCAGTGACTGTTGTGTCTTTTCTCCTCTCTGAAAATGGAGGTAGAGGAGGAGGCCAAGTGGGCAAAGTGGAAGAAAAATATAAAAATGTTCATCTTATTCCATTCCATTTTAATGTGTCTCGCTCTCTCCCCAACCTGAGTTTGCAAATACTTGTGCAACGTCTCTGGACATTTCACACAAAAAAATGGCAACTTCTTATGATATAAGTATATTAGTATTAGTTGTTGATCTTTTTTAAAGACAATATCTCTTTTTAAAAAAATGTTTTAAAAGTGTTTTTTTATTTAATTTTGAGAGAGAGAGAGAGAGAGAGAAAGAGATCGTGAGCAGGGGAGGGTCAGAGAGAGAGGGAGACAGAATCCGAAGACAGGTTTCAGGCTCTGAGCTAGCTGTCAGCACAGAGCTTGACACAAGGCTCAAACCCACAAACCGTGAGATAATGACCCGATCCGAAGCTGGATGCTTAGACTGAGCCACCCAGGTGCCCCAACGAGATCTCTTTTTAAGATAAGAGTTTGAGTTTTGAAGCTGGCGGATACTCCTTTTTACTCTAAAAGAAACCCAAAACACCAACATGCAGGGTTCTAGATTTGTCTCATCCACCCTGGACTAAGCCAGTAGACCCTAACCCAGTGCCTTGGAGATTTAGTTCTATTCCTTACCCTGGGATGGCTCCAGAGGGTCGCTGGCTAGAACTAAGAAGTCGCTCATCACCCCCTTGAGTCCACAGTGCACCACAGAGCCCCTCCAACACTCGAGCATCACAGAGCACTTCCAGATGCCCCGGGGCACAAGGATGAGGTTTCCAGGGAGGGAGTTTTTTGGTAGGCTCTCTGAAACCCTGTCTTGGTGGTTTTGTTTTGAGATTCCAACCTTGCCTGGTTCACTTGGTTCTTGGCCAATCACGATATTAAATCTGGGGATTTTTGTCAGGCTCTTCTACTGAGTTACCTATTTGTTTCTGAACTTGTCCTTCCTGCTCAAGTGGTGGGCATATTCCAGCCAGTACTCCATCTTTTTATCCCATCAGTTGCATTGGAAATCTGTGATTTTTTCCCCCTAAGTAACGAGTAGTCTATACAAGTAACTCCAAAGCTTGCATTATCTCCAATCCTACAGTATAGTCAGATCAGCAGGGCAGCCCTTCTTAGCTAGTGAGGTAAAGCTTGAAAGTAGGCTCAGGGAATGTGCCAGAAGGCTTATCTTCTTTTGCAGAAAGAACTTTAATTTTTTCAATACTTGGGTGGCCTAATAATGCCACCTACGTGCTTCTCCAACTGAACAAGAATTCCTAAACCAATCTTAGACTCTCTAAAAAATTGCAGCTCTAATCTCAATGTAACGATCACATTATCCCAAGTGGTTTTCCAAGGAAAATACAGCTTGCTCTAGATTCACTTTTGGGCTTTTATACTTTAACTGCAGATGTCAGTCTGTCACGATTTCTTGGCTTTCTCTAAGGTAATAAATTCTTCAGAGAAGTGATTTTTAACTTAATAAGCTAACAAAGCTTATGATAGCTATAGATAGTAGCCACAAAAGTCCCATTTACAAATATTTACAAGTTTTACAAATACCTATTACAAACCTTTAAGATGGGGATGAAATAGAAATTTGAGATTTAGTCTTCAGCAAATTCTATTAAAATATCTAGATATGCTTTATTCTACTTTCACATTTCTGATTCTTCTACCCTCACTGAACTGTCTTTTTATGCCATTCTGTCTTCACCATCTTGGGTCTTCTATCCTTTGTACGCTTCACATGGTGGCCAGGCTCACAGGACATAATCCTTCTTCTATATCTTGTTCTCCCTGCATGTACTCTCTCATTAAGAGTGGAATACTGCCGCTCTGTTTGTCTCCTAACAATGTGAGAGGAACCTTAAAAACATTATGCTAAGTGAAAGAAGCCAGAAAAAGATACCATGTATGACTTCACTTACATGAAATATTCAGAGAAGGAAATTTAGAACGACAGAAAGCAGATTAGTTGTTGCTTGGGGCTGGAGGTATCAAAATGAGGATGGATTGCAAACGAGCACAAGGAAGTTTTGGTGGGCATGATGGAAATGTACACTACTGCACTGTGGCGATGATCACAAAACTCTATAAATTTGCTAAAAACTATTGAACTATACATTTAAAATGGTGACCTTTATGCTATGCAATATAAATCTCAGTAAAACTATAAAAGAAAGAACCTGAGCAGCATTTTTCCTTTGCTTCCTTAGCAAAGTAGGTAAGATTTCTACTTAAATTTTATCCCATCACTCACAAATGTAACTTACCATTTCTCTGCCTAACGCGTTCACTAAAACCTCATCATTGCCCACTAAATGAAGTCTAACCACAGCACCTGAGCCTCTCCATTAGCATCGTGGTTACCCTTTCCTCATGCATACTATTTGCAAATTTAACCCCCCAGGATAAGTTCCTCTTTAGCCACACTCCTTTTCCTAATGCCCACTGGTTAAATTACAATTTATTGTCCAAAAGAGTCCTCAGACTTCATCTCCTTTGCAATTCCTACCTGGACTTTACCAATAGGATTAAGTATTTCTTTGCACTATTCATCTTTGTAATTCATTCATCACATTTGTATAATCCCATGTAATACGCTGTGTTATATGTAATACATTACTTGTCTATGTTCCTCACTAGACTGTAATCTGCCTAACACAAAGGCATCAATTGTACATGGTGTTTCAAGTACACTGAGACAATTGTAACAATGTTTGGTACACATGTAGGCACTCAATAAATGTTTACTGAACTGGACTGAATTAAAGATTTGTATTTGCTCCAAAATTTTCCCAAGTAGAGAGGTGACTACGAGTTTGGATTTCAAATGTTAGATCCATGTGTACCATACATCTGAAATCAAGGCAGGTTGTATGTGGGGGGAGGAAGACACAATTATTGGTTTGACAGATTTTTACTTCAATGAGATTTTGAGCAACTATATAGTCTGTATATTCTCAGGTTGTTCTCACCCTCTTCTGTTCAGAACCTGTTATTTTTACTGCACTGACATCCAGTTGCTGTACCTTCGTCCTACTACTATTTGCTTTTTATGTTGATAAATAAATATAAACTATCTGTCCAGTTTATGTTCATTGCTAATGGCAAAAGCAAGCAATATAAAATAAAAACATACATTCTTTATTTTCTGTTTTGACTAAAAACTGAAAAACTGATAGGGAAGTCATTTGTGTGTGTGTGTGTGTGTGTGTGTGTGTGTGTGTGTGAGTGTGTGTGACAAAATTTAGATCTGCCTTTTTGCTCTAGGAAAAGCTGACTTGATTAAAAAAATAAACTCAAAATCGATAAGGACCTGAATGTGAGACAGAAAACCATCAAATCCCTAGAGGAGAAAGCAGGAAACAGCCTCTTTGACCTCAACTGCAGCAATTTCCTAA
>NC_043707.1:85853995-85918157 GCF_006229205.1 Suricata suricatta
TATGTTTGCACTCATAGGTCTAGCAGGAGAACAGGAGAAACCTAATGGAGGACCAGGGGGAGAGGAAGAGGGAAAGAGAGTTGGGGAGAGAGAGGGATGCAAAACTTGAGAGACTATTGAATGCTGAGAATGAACTGAGGGTTGTAGGGGAAGGGGGAGGGGGGAAAAGAGGTGGTGGTGATGGAGGAGGGCACTTTGGGGAAGAGCCCTGGGTGTTGTATGGAAACCAATTTGACAATAAACTATTAAAAAAAACAGACTTAGGAACTGTTAATTAACCTTACTATGGTAACCATTTTACAATATATATCTGTACTAAATAATCACATTGCATATGTTAAACTTACATATGTTGTATATCAATAATAAAGCTCAAAAATATAAAAAAATACAAATTGGCAGAAATCCTGATAAAATTTGATATGAACAGAAAAATAGGGGTGGGAGAGTATATGAAATTCTTAATGAACTTGTAGGAAACTGCAACTTCTGAGAAACACAGGGAAGATATATCCTGTTTTCTGAGGCATTCCTAAGAGCCATAAAAATTGAACTTCGCTTCATGAGATGTTAGTAAGATGGTGAAGGGCAATGCAGTGTGTTATGTGGTTGGTGGCCCAGGTTTCTGGGAGTGACATGTGTCCCATAAGAGAGAAAAAGGCCCGCTCGCACTTTGTATCCCAGAGAACGGATAAGCATATATATATTGTGCCACTCTCCTCTTAACGGGTATTTTGTGTTTTAGTTTTTGTTTATTATCAAGTACATTTAGTCAACTTCTGGTTTAATATTCCAATCCCACTACTCATGAATTTATAATCGACATATTTCTAAAAGACAGCACAGTAGGAAATTACTATTATTTCAATAACTCCAAATGCATAACACATTTTGTCCTTTACCATTTTATCTAGTTAAAAATAGAGGCTAAAAAGTATGTGACTATAAAACAAACACATTTAATATTTTTGTTAAATTGGTATGTGTGACTCCTCTTAGAATAAAATTAGAGTGATATAAATATTGTGAATTAATTTACCGTAATTTATACTTGTTGGAACATTAACAGTGATGCATAGCATTAACAGGGGTAAAAAATGGATCAACTATTATATTCAATGGTACTAGTTTAAACTTTACTTTTGTAATCACTTCTGCTGATGCAGTTTTAAACCATTCCAGTTTTGACAGTAGTTATTCAAGTTATTTGTTAATTTCTTCTCATTAAGAAAAGTTTCCTTGGGGCACCTGAGTGGGTCAGTCAGTTAAATGTCTGACTTCAACTCAGGTCATGGTCTCATGGTTTGTGAGTTCAAGTCCCATGTCAGGCTCAGTGCTGATAGCTCAGAACCTGGAGCCTAATTCGGATTCTGTGTCTCACTTTCTCTCTGCTCCTTCTCCTTCTTGCACTCTGTCTCTCTTGCTCTCTCAAATATAAATAAATGTTGAAAAATTTTAAAAAAGAAAAGTTTCCTTAATCTACAAATACAAGCTTTCAATTGAATTATCAAAGGACCAGAAACTCAACATGGTTTACTACAGTAAGATCACGCCAATGAAATAATTATCCACCAGAACTACTGCACATTGCTACAAACCTTAGCTGTAGTTTTAGAAGACTTTAAAACTTTAACAATGGAAAGTCCAGTTTCTCCCTTGGAACATGATAGAGGCAGAACAGCAGTATTCCCTTAATCACTAAAGCCCCTTTCATGCAGAATGTTTTAAATAATTTCTAAAATGGAATATGAAGGACATGGTGAAAACACATTATAAACTTACACTAAAACAGCCCAATTTACTTTAAAACAGAGTAGAGATTTACTTTTGTGTTCTTAGAAAAGCAAATATCTTTTAAAATATAGTTTCTAAAGATATAGGCAATATATGAAGAATGACAGAAGTCAATTAACACAGGGTACATGCAGCTAAAAGTGATGTACAATTAAGTAGATTTTATGGATTTTTACATACAGATCTTCACAAGTACTCATGGAAAAATAACAGCATTCACACCATTTTAACTAAAAAAACAAAACACTTTCACATGTATGTGTGCTTTTTACAAAGGGCTATCAATTTTAGGACATAATTTTATTATAATTCATCTAATTAAAATACAGAATAGAAATATTCAGAAATGGGCATTGCAATCCTGTAGTATAGGTTTTGCCAAAAATGGCCATTAGATATGTCCTAAATGACAAAATGGAATAGAGACAAATCAAAACGCAAAAAGAGATATTAAGCTCGATGTGTCCAATAGACTGAGTATAAATTCTTTGTATCTTGCTTTGTTCCAAAAAACAACTGAAGATGGAGTATGACATACTGTACAATGATGAAGCCCTCTGTAAACTGAATTTCAAACTCTTTGAAGTTTCAGTATGAAACGTATCCTACTTCCAAGTCATCTACATACAGTGTTACTAGTAAATGCACTCACTAGGTCGACTGTTACTTATTTTGCAAAAACATCATTACAAAGACTCATTTTACATGAAAATTGAAATGCTATAAGTCACTGAACTGTATAGATAAAGCCAAGGTGGTTAATTAACAAATGTGTTTTATAGTCACAAAATTAACTTTTTCACAGTGAATCCCATAAAATGAAAGTGTACCTAAACCAATCAATCCCTGGCTTTTCCTATTTTGACTTGAGGTCATCTGGGAATAGTCTATCACTTGGCAAAATAAGCTCACAATGAAACATTATTTGGGAGTACAAGAGAAAAACTGGGCAACCATATTCTGTCTCTGAAAAATATAACTGACTACAGAAATTCTCCTGTTTACCGCGTTAGGATGACTTCTAAAATGATGACTTATTCTGATCTATGAAAAATACTGATTTAGAAATTATCCATGACAGCAGCTTTATATTAAAATAATGAAATAAATTTGATAAAATATGGGTATTAATGTTTTTCTGAGATCAAGAAAATTTTGTATTCATTGAAATTTAAGACAACGGCACACACTTGTAAGAAAAAAAATCAGGTTTCTCAGTATTAGATACGTCATTGTTAAACTTTAACAAAGACCAAACATTTTGCATAAATCTAGGGAGTAGGAGGGCAGCCCCCATCAGCAGGCAGCACACCAAAAATGTTTGGTTTCAATAATATAGTTTGGGGAGAACTACCTCTACAAAGTCTACTCGTGCTGATGCTCCTGACGCTGCCATTTCTGACGCCCGAAAAGCTGCTGCCTCCACATCCTCTGTTGTAGGTGTCACTGTATAGTCTCAGGCGATTGGGCAAGGGGCACACTCTGGATCTTCAGATGCTAAGATGAGAAAAATCAATTTCAATGCCCAAAAGATGGAACTCCTAATGCAGAAGGTGACTAAAATAATTACCAATTGGTCTACAGTATAGGGAAGTGGGATGTTTGTTTGTTTTAATGTAATTCCCTAGAAATAGGTTATAAACAAGATTGTTGTAAGGAGGTACAGCTCTAGGATTAGGAAGAATTTTAGACAAGAGAGAAACAAAAGTAAACAGTGGAATTGGACCAGATGAGTAAAAACATGCATACTCCTTGAAAGGAGAAAGCAAAATATTCACATAAAGATCGTTGACTGATATTTTCCCATGAAAAGAACATGCTTAAACGACCATTTCAAGGTAATTTCTGCTCATTTAAATTAAGTCTCTACAAAAACAAACATTATTGATGAATGCCATTTAAGGCAGAATATGAATGGGATCCATTGGTATTTTACTCTGAATTTCAGCATCCCATTTTCTCTCTTAAAGAAACAGACTTTATTTTATGAATGTCTTCTGCTATATAAAATTTTCTTAAATATATCAGTTCCCATCATACATAGAAAAATTCAGCTGAATCTGCATAGTATTTGAGAAAAAGCTTTTATATGAGAAGATATCACTGAAAGAAACCAGTGAGAGATACATATGAAGGAGGACATGCTGTAGAAAACTACTTTGTATAAAAAGAATTTTGATTGAGAGAATGTTTTGAGTTGTAAAAATTAATCATTCCTCCCATTTTCAAAATTAAATATTTAAATGGCAGCTTTTGCCCAGCATATTCATGTTGTAATAAAAATATGTGTAATTTGTATCTTGAAACACTTTTTAAATAAGCCTTTGACTTGAATGCAAATAGTGCATATATTAGAACAAAATAATTTACAAAATATTTACCAGCTCTGGAAACACAGAAGTAGTGCAAATTAAGATACTATGGCTATTTTAAATTAATTCAGTAAAGTAACCCTCTTTTTTATTTAAAAAATGGCATTCTTATGACAGTCATTTATACAGCTTATGCACCTGAATCCATTATATTTGATATACTGTAAAGGGACAAATGATCACAAATTATAATGATAGATTCTTATTGAACATAATTTTTCAGCAGGAGCCATCCTGAATCAATTAATCCTACCATTACTCTACTTTCATTCTGCTCTCCATTTTTTCAGAAAAGACACTAATCAGGTTTCACTTAATGACATATACATATTTTATTTACAATTTTTGATGTACTACATTTTTTCAAATTAATTAAATGCTATAACTTTCCTAACATATAATGATTTAAAAAAATTGGATGTGCTTAAAAACAAAGCATATTATGGCTTCTCAGATAAAAGCAATTATGGTTATACATAATATTAAATGACAATTGAGTACTTTAGCTACAACAGAGATTTCTCTTTGCTACATCTAAAGAGACTACTATATTTTCAATTAAAAAATAAAAATATAATTTTACATTACAATATTTTTGCATACAATTGAAATTAGTGCACATTAATCTTAAAGCATTTTCACAGAAGGCAAGAAATAGAGTCCTCAATACCATATATAATTAAGTATATTAGAAAAACTTGGCAAATGCTTTAATACTTGAACAATTCCAGGCTTATAAGAGGTAGATTAAAAATACACATAAACTATTTGAAATAAAAATTACTTATCTGCATGTTTAATTGACAGGGAGTACACAGATTCTTTGTGAGGATATTTTGCCTCATAAACTTTGCTAGAATTTTAGTGTCATTATTTCTTGTTCAGTGTAATACGATGTAGTCAATTAAAAGAGATGTTTGTTTACAAAATGACATAGCTTTTCACATCATTATCTTAATGCTCCCAATATATATTTAAGTCCATATTCTTAACTTTAGTGATATAAGGAAAATAACAGCATGTGCAATATTACAAAAATATTAATTTTATATATTCTACTGTATTTTATAAATTAGATGTAGAATATACTATGTGCTTAAGTTCAAATTCATGTTGTATATAATTGCACACTTTGTGTATTTTTCTTTTTTACTTAAGAAAAAATTTTTTAACATTTATTTATTTTTGAGAGAGAGAGAGAGACACAGAATGTGAGCAGGGGAGGGTTAGAGAAAGAGGGAGACACAGAATCTGAAGTAGGCCCCAGGCTCTGAGCTCTCAGCACAGAGCCTGCCACGGGGCTTGAACCCACGAGGTGTGAGATCATGACCTGAGCTGAAGTCGGCTGCTTAACCGACTGAGCCACCCAAGTGCGCTTTGTGTATTTTTTTTTTAATCATTTGAAATATTCAACTGGATTAGCTGCCAGACTCAAAACAATGAAATCTTAGCGTTTTGTCTCCAATCTCTCTGCCTTATCATTTGACCTCCTCATAGGGCATATAGATTATTCAAGAATGAATTTGCCTAATGGAACAGTAATATAGCAGTCAGTGTTCTCATTCCAATATTGAACCAGCCAGAGTTCAACACCACCTGAAATTGTGAAGTATTATAGCATCCAATTTGCCTTTGAAGATAGGGCACAAATCCAAATCATTTGTTTAAACATTGAGGTAATCAGTAGAGAAATCATGAGAATGGCAAGTAACATTTTATTCTTTAAATACATTGGATAAACTTTTCCAATCCATGTGTCATTTGAAGTATAGAAACCCAAGGAACAAAAAATGTGCTTTATTACAAAATGTAGTCATTTGACAAATAAGAAAATTTAGACTATGAATATTATTTGTATATAAAAGGCTGAACTAATTAAAATACAATTATGTACAAGCTAAACAAACTTCTGAGATTCCTTTGCTCTAAAACATACCTTATAACATTTAAAAATATTTTGTTGATATACTAAGGTATTTCAAAGGAGTTTAATTTTTTTCATTTTTTGTTTTGTTTTTGTTTGTTTATTTATTTTGCTAGAGAGAGAGCATGCATGAGAGAATTGGGGAGGGGCAGTTGAGAGGGAAAGAATCTTAAGCAGACTCCATGACTGTGAGATTATGACCTGAGCTGAAACCACAAGTCAGATGCTTAACCGACTGAGCCACCCAGGCACCCCAGGAGTTTAATAAATAAGTGGAAGAGTGTTTTATCTACGGCCTCCAAGTCACTGCAGAAGGAGTGCATTTAGAGGTATAAAAGAGAGGGAGTGACAAGATTCTGTTTGGGGGATTCAAGAAATAATTCAAAGATAATCTATGATATGAGTCTTTATTTCTATACCCCATCCTTTTTGATCAGCTTAAAAATATTTCTTTACCTATTTGGGCCCAATTCTTACTTGTGCACTTGATCCCAGGCCCTATCAATTTCTTCTGGGAAGGATCAGCCTTCTTAAGTTATCCTCTCTTTCTTCTTCAGTGACATCCTCTCTACTGGCTCCTTACTCTTGGCCTGTGTACAACCTACAACTCTGCTATCTCCTCTCCTACCCATAATATACATACTTTATCTAGCTCATGTTAACATGTATTTCTTGTTCACTGAACTAAAATTTATTGAGCAGCTACTTTGTGTCAGGCAATGTACTGAACAATGGAGAGTGAGATGAATTGATCTCTGTCTTCCTTTCTCCTCTTCTGAGAAAGGCAGTCTATCTTACATCTTCATCAAATAGTCAGTCATCAACCCACTGATCTCTATATTTCTTGGCCCTCCAATTTATTTATTTTTTTAAAGAATTTTTAAAATGTTTATTTATTTTTGAGAGGGTGAGAGAGACAGAGAGCAAGTTGGGGAGGGACAGAGAGACACAAGCACACACACAGAATCCAAAGCGGGCTCCAGGCTTCAAGCTGTCAACACAGAGCCCAGTTTGGGGCTCAAATTTATGAACCTGTGAGCTGAAGTAAGACACTCAACCAACTGAGCTACCCAGGCACCCTTGCCCCTCCAATTTAGGGAAACTGCCTTGCTCTTAGGAAGTTAGTATTGCTAGTGGTGAGTCCTGCCAGTTTTGGTGAGTAGAAAGCAATCTGGAATTGATACCCATATCTGCTGCTCTATGCTGACTTTAAGCTAGTTATTTGACTTTCCTTGAGTCATCATATTCTTAATCTATGAAACAGACACAATGACACTTACCTCAATTTACTGAGTGAAGCTCAAAATGAAATATAATGCATGCTTTCTAGCTCTTTACCCAGTGCCTGGCACATAAAAGTTCAAGGGGTTGTTGTTAGGTACCAGTGCCCAAAAATATTACTAATTCCAAACCCTACTAACAGTTCTCAGTCATTCTTTTTGGGATCTCTTTGCTTTCTTTGCCTATTGATTATTCCCTTCATCAAAGATCTTCCTTAAACTCCACACACAGTGCTCTTGTGCTTCATCTCACACATTAATATCTCTTCCTAAGCTGATTATCTGCCTATTCTGTACATACTGGTTTTCCATTCGAATTCCTCTGCTTTCATCACTCAATATACAAGATCTGCTCCCATAGTTTCAATTAACATATATACAATGATGCTTACATCTAGACTTCCAACCTAATTTTCTTTGGGCTTCAGATTCCTATATTTAACTGTATTCCTGGTATAGAATTGAATCTTCTCAAATTGAATTCATTGTTTCCCCTTTACACCAGCTGTTCTCTCTGTATTTTTTTTTAAACAGTCACTTACCTTCACTGATTTACATTCATTATTCTGCAGTACATTATGAGTTCTTACCTGGATTATTATAACTGTCTGTTAATCCATTCCCTCTTCCTGAAATCCATATTCCACCTGGTTACCAAAGGGCATTTAATCATATCACCTTCTTAGGAGCTGAATAGTTTCCCTTGCCCTCCAAATTCATATGTTGAAGTCTTAATCCCCAGTACTTGAGAATGTGACTGTATTTGGAAATAAGGTCTTTAAAGAGATAATTAATTTAAAATGAGGGCACTAGGGGGGACCTTAACCCAATATAACTGGTGTCTTTATAAGAAGAGGTGATCACGATATAGATTCACAGAGGGAAGACCATGTGAAGACACAGGAAAAAGACAGCCATTCACAAATTAAGGAGAGAGACCTCAGAATAAACCAATTTTGCTGAAATTTTGATTTTGGATTGCTTGTCTCCAGAATTGTGGGAAAATAAATTTCTGTTGTTTAAGACACTCAACCTGTAATACTTTGTTACCGTAGCCCTAGCAAATGAATATAACCTGCTATATTTCTTTAACACTTGTTCAAAGTACATGAGATAGTCTCAACATAACAAGCCTCCATAGAGCTACCACACCTTTCTATTTAGCTTCCTTTCTGAGCATTGTGTGTGGTCATAATAAACTTAAAAGACCCTCCACTGCTTATAGTTCCCTGCACAACTGTATTCCTCACCTTCGTACTTTTGCTATTACTGGGCTGATTCTTTAACTGGGCTGATTTCTATCCAGTCCTTTAGATTAGCTTAATTATTGTCTTTTCTAATTTTATTTTTAAGAAATACACCAAAAAAAAGCTGTAAAATATGGATACATAGAAAAATGGGGAAATCACCATAACCTTCAACTCTAATGTGACCATTGAAACTCTTTAATGCTTTTCCTTCTAGCTAATTAAGACTGATGTTTACACAACTGAGGTTTTACTGTATAAGCAATTTTGCTTTCTGTGTATATTTGATTTGATTCTTTGAGCATTTTTTATTATTATAAACACATAATAAATAATGCATCCATTAACGACTCCATAATATATTTTACCATGTTGGTTTACCTTGATGCCTCTAATCATTCTTCCACAACTAGAAACTCATAAGTTTTCATTGCTTGCCATGGGTTTAATAATGAATTGCATGCTATAATTCCCAAACTTTAATTTTTATTTATTTATTTATTTTAATTCCCAAACTTTTAATTCTAGAGTTCTCTCTTTGTCTTTGCATCTGTTTATGAGTTGGCCCTATTACCAGGGCATTTTGCCAAAACTTAGTCCAGAACAAACTTCAGTATTTCCAACTATTACCATTTGCACCACTCCCATATCTCCCAAACCTCTTTTCTACCTCTACCACAGTAATTCACCAGTTCTCCCAAACTAGCAGCCAGTGGGACATCCTGACATTTCCTTCTGTCTTTCCTAATTCAAATTCAATCATTTACTAAAGTGTTTTGACTCTGTCTCCTAAGTATGTCTGCTTTTTCTCTCCACTGTCATTGATATAAACTCCTTCATATGCTCTCTCGGCCATTGAAATGGCCCCTAAATCCACCATTTCTGTCTCCAGATTCCTCAATTCTGTCTTCCTCAAGTTGCTTTATAACTTTCGCCATAACTGTTAAAGATGCAAATCCAATCATGTAGGTCCATGGGTTAATAGTCTTCCCTGGATCACTGAATCCTTCAAAACCATGTTCTAACTGAGGTGTTGGATAAATAACTGAGCTATTTACTGAGATGTTACCTTTTTTAAAATTTTACAAATACTTTGGAATTCAAATGTGGTTTTTGCTTCTATGAGGATTAATTTGAAAAGGTTCTTCATGATATTCTACTGACTTCAGATTTTGCTTGAGGTTGACTTTAATAAATTGTCCTGTACATTCCAAATTAAAACAAGCAAACAAACAAGCAAACAATGTTCCAGCAATTTCTCATGGTGCTGTAATAGGTGTCTTATATATATGTAATATATATTATATAATTTTTACATAAATATTAAATATATTAATATATAATTATGTATTATAACATACAGTAAGTATATATATTTTGCTATTCAATCCTTTTTGCAACCCTCTGAGGAAATCAGTCTGACTTTTTCATGTTGTATCACTGCTTCTTAAAAAGCTATACTGTGACTGTTCACATAAATATCTGTGTGCCTGAATCCATCCCCAAACTGGGAACTTGGAAAAACAAACTATAAAAGCTAAAAGTTGTTAAAGGATTTAAATATCCATGTTGGCAAAATATCCACTGGAGATTCGAAGCAGGAAGAATATTAAAAGAGAAAAAGGAGACTAAAAAATATCTTCAGATAAAATCATAATCAGAACTGAAATAAAAATATTTTTTTCATTTCTAAATTCCTTTGGCATGGAAACATACAATAATTCTGTGAAGCTCTCTATAATGGAGCATTTACTAAAGGAGTGTAGGGATGCCTGAGTGGCTCAATCAGTTGAGGGTCTGACTTGGCTCAGGTCATGATCTCACCGTTTGTGAGTTCGAGCCCTGCATTGGGCTTGCTGCTGTCAGCAAAGAGCCTGCCTTTGATCCTCTGTCCCCACCTCTCTCTCTGCCTCTCCCCTGCTCATGCTTTCTCTCTCTCTCTCAAAGATAAATAAACTTTAAGTAAAAGTAAAGTAGTTTATTTATACCTGTGTCCCAAAGGACCTGAAAAAAATGTGACTTAGTACTCCTACTGTGAGTTTAAATATATATAAACTTCTCAATGTTTAGTCAATTCACAAATGTTGGAAAAACAATAAACATATTGCTAGAAACATTATTACTCTAAGAATAACTCATTAAATCATACGCAGTAATCAATGGAAGTACACATTTATCATTTCAAACATGGAAACTTAATGGATCCTTGACGGTAAGCAATAATTACCAAAGAATCATTAATGCAGAATTGATATTCAGCACTAACAAATTAATTTAGAAGCTAATTGAAAAGAAACTTGCTTTAATAACACTACCATATTGTTATAATTTTTTTATTATATTTTTAAAGAATGTTCTGATGCATTCATTATATGGGACAGAATTATAGTAAGAAGTTTTGTGAACAAGAAATGGAAATAACCTTTGGAATCAGAAGGTACAGGTCTGAAAAGTTTGGATGCCATCAGATCCCAACCTTTAAAACTTATTTGAATTTACTTTGAGAGAATGAAAAGATATACCTTCTAATATCTAGCCCCCTGCTGTGTGTCACAAATTGCTGGTTCTAGACATTCTTTCCAGTTTTTGCTCCACTTTGCGAAAATTAATAACGGGAAACCCACTAAAATAGAGTAGGAAGGATAGAAGGGGAGGCAAACAGAGGGAGCTGTACCACTCAGGAAGAGCTGTCAATTACCAGACCCCACAGAAGAATCATTGACAGGAAAGAATCATCAGTTACAGCCCCTTCCATGCCTTTCCAGGAGGAAAGATATACGTTGAATCTCCTATAAGAAATTGACTACCAACCCCTGTAACTCAGCCAATGAGAAACCATAAGCACCCATAATCACACAGGCTTTTCTTCAATGGACTCATACTCAAAACAACCCTACCAATTTTACCCTTCTTCTCCATAAAATAATATTCCTTTCCTTTATTTGTTGGACTTGCCTATGCTTTTGCCATAGCTTGCATGTCCTGAATTGAAATCGTCTGTTATCCTCAAAGAAACCCATTTTTACTGGTAAAATAACTGTTTTTGTTTTGCTTTGTTTTGTTTTGTTGTTGTTGTTTAAGGTTAACAATGCCTAGACCCTACAGCTTTGCCAGCTCTGGCAAGGCAACCCTATCTGTTCTGAAAACCCCATCTCCCATAAAGCAGAACATTCTACTTTCTCTCATTCTCTCCATCTATTATTTTCTTTTTTGAGATGTAGTGACTTAAGAAATTTTTTAAAAACAAAACAAATCTACTTGTTCCATTAGAATGCTCACCCTCCTGGGCTCTATCATTCCAAAACTTGAGTGTTAAAAATAATAATAAAAAAGAATGAAATCGTGTCATTTTCAACAATGTGGATGGAACTAAAGTGTAATATGCTAAACGACATAAGTCAGAGAAACAGAAATGTCATATGGTTTTACTCATATGTGGAATTTACAAAACAAAACAGATGCACATAGGGGAAGGGACGGCAAAATAAGATAAAAATAGAGGAGACAAACCCTTAAATACTCTTAAATACAGAGAACAAACAGGTTGCTGGTGGGGTGGTGGGTGGGGGGTTGGGCTAAATGGGTGATGGACTTTCAATTGGGCACTTGTTGGGATGAGAACTGGGTATTCTATGTAAGAGATGAACAACTGGGTCCTATTCCTGAAGCCAACACTACACTGTATGTTAATTAACTTGAATTTAAACAAATAAATTAAAAAATAACAATAGACCTGAAACAAAAGCATCCTGTTGAATTTTACTTGGGTATCTTTCTTTTGCCATTTGAGAATTTGCTATCTGACAACTACAAATCTACTCATGATTAAAAGGTAGATGAGATATATTTAGGCAAAGCTATTCCTTTCCAAGCATTCCATCTACCACAAAATATTCTTTTCCACTTGGCAGTATCACCTAAGAGCTCTGTCTTCACTCATTATTTCTGGTGAATCTAAAGTTATCCTGGTCACAGGCTGATTTTCAGGTCACTCTTGATGTGACTGGTACTTTGCTCAGTATAGCTCTGTCCTTATTTATATGACAGAAACTCTATGGTTCACTTATTCTGATGCTCTTGAAGACCTTAATCTCAGGGTTATTGGAATCTGGTGGCTATTAGTGCTGACATCAAAAGTTCACTATGGCTTCATTCCATCACCCTTGAGCTGAAATTAAGAGTTGGATGTTCAACCAAATGAGCTGTGCCCCTATATGTTTTAAAATTTTTACTTTCTTTTGCTATCAGAGCACAGAAAATGGATGGCTAGGACAGTCTGAGTGGGTTCAGAAAAGGATTTCTGTAGGAGCTTATCTCCAGTGGGTTATAAAGGATAAGTAAGTTAGTTAATTAAAAAGTCAGGAAAGATGTACTAGGCAGAAGAAATGATGTACGTAAAGACCCAGAGATAAGAGTATATAATTCAGGATGACTGGAGCAAGGAGAGTGAGGAGGGGGAAGAAGTGACAAGAGAAAGAAGTAGTTGAGGGGCAGCTCACAAAGACCTCTTACTTAAGAAGGGCAGATATTTTCTTCTTGAAGGTCATTGAAGTTATTAAGGATTTTAAGATAGAAAATGACTTAAACTTTGCACTCCAATTTTGGAAAAACAGAGTGAGTGTGGTAAGAGTGGAGGCAGGGAAATGGATGCTTTTAATAGCTGAGGCATGAGATTAACAATAACCTGAATTAAAGCAATGGTAATGGTGATTAGGAGAAGGGAAAACATTAAAAAGTAACTACTCAGAGTTGTAATTTTACATTGACTTATGTGAATATTTGCTCAGAGTCTGTCTCTTTTATTAAATATAAGCTTGTGAGTCCAAAGATAGTGTTTGGTTTTGCCCTATCACCATATTTCCTATATATACCAGTGCTTAGTAATTATTTGTTGAATGAATTTTATAGATGGATAAATTCAAAAAGTACATTCATAATAAATGTATACTATGAACTAAACAGTATACAGGACAGTAAGCATACAGTGATGAACAAACTAGGCAAGATTTCTATTCTCATGGAGAAATTTTAGAAAGGTGAGACATAAGTAATAAGAGAATTTGTGATAGTAATCAGTGTTGCAAAGAAATTAAAATAAGGTTTTGGGGAAGTGATGGTGTGGGAGTGGCTACTTTAAATTGAAGGGTTATCAAAGACTTTTGGGGCAAGTGACATTTGATTTATGATTTAGATGGTAAAAAAGGAGCCAGCCATGAATGAATCTGGGGGCAGAGAGTTCCAGACAGAAGGAAATGAATAAGCGAATTAGACAGATTTGACAGAACTTGTTGACTGATTGGGTGTGGGAGTAAGAAATAGGCTTAGGATGATTCATAAGATCTAGAAAATGTTATTTCCATTATTTCTAAATGAGTTTGGAGATACTGGAAAAAGTACAGATAGTGATGTAAATGAAGAGTTCATTGTTGGAACTGTTGTGTTTATGGTACGTGTAGTGCAATGAAATATATAGGTAGTTCACCTCTAAGATTCTTTTTAAGAACAGAAAGGATATAGACTACAGCTCTAAAGGATTGTTACAGTAGTGTTCTCTGGGTTAAATTCTTTAATTGACAATATCTTCAGTCGAATACATTTGCTGAAAGTCTTCCCAATACCTTTTGCTATTCAGGGCCAGTAGACACGCTCCTGTTTCAAAATTTTCTGTTACCATGGTCATCTAAATTCAGCATGACTGTGAACTATCAGTAGGCTTTAGATAGGGCTAATTATTTCCAGGAAGAAA
This sequence comes from Suricata suricatta, assembly GCF_006229205.1. Taxonomy (NCBI): domain Eukaryota; kingdom Metazoa; phylum Chordata; class Mammalia; order Carnivora; family Herpestidae; genus Suricata; species Suricata suricatta. Next base: position 85,868,359 of record NC_043707.1, read on the forward strand.
TCTGGAAATCTGGACTCTTCTACTGTACTTTTCATGATAATGCTTTGAAATACTCTTTTAACATTTGTTTTCTTTTAAAAATAGATTCACTTCTGTTGAAAGAGGCCCGTATATTTTGGGATCTCATCCCATACTTTCGCCTAGCAAAACAACCTATATGTCATATTTAAGAACTACTACCACTGTTTCATGTTCTACCTAGGGGGTTAAATTAAAATCTGTTTTTCCAATACTGTTTTGGGCTATAGGGAGTTCCTACTGTGCAACTGATAAAAAGGGGGGAAATTAGACTTCTTTACTGAGGATACTTTGTGGTTAATTTTGGAAGGTGTTGTACTCACTAATGACCATCCAAGGTACGAAGTGCCCTTTGCATCAGACATGCCAGAGATTGCCCATCTACATAAATGCACAACTACTGCAACTTCAAAATGAAATATGATCTCAATAGAGAAGGCTCAACCTCAAGAAATTTGACCTGATAAACCTGTCCTACCTGTCAGATAACTTTAAAAGTGCCAAAAAGATAGACTGTCTCATATAAATTCTAAGATTATTTCATAGAGCTGAAATCTTTGGAATTACAAGGAAAGATAAATAAATATTGAACTTTGTTAATGAGTAATTTGGGGAGAAATAACATTTTTTATGATATTAATATTCCTATAAAAGAAATGATATATATTTCCATTCATTCAGATCTTCTTTTATGACTTTGATTAGAATGTATAGTTTACCTTGACAAGTAGTATTTCTTTCTTGTTAAATTTATTCCTAAATATTACTTAGTTCTGGTTCCTATTGGAAATGAAATATTTATTTCCACTTCTTTCATCTATTTTTTTCTAAAATAAAAAGAATGTTGGTATTCATAGATACTTATTGTCTCCAACCATGTTGAAAACATCTTTATTCATTTTAGAATATATTATGGCTTAGGTTCACTAAATGTACCTAGGTATGATAGTATGGTTAGCAAGTAATATAGCTTTCCCTATCAGTCAGTTCTACATGATTCATTGAGAAGACAGCTTTATCCTTGAAACCTTATCTGCCTTTAAGAGTTACACAATATTGGGCAAATTGTTCAACATCGGTAAGCTCTATTTTCCTCATCTATAAAATGTAAACGGGTAATGGTACCTATATTACAGTCATACAATTTGGATTAAATATATTGATAATATAAAACACATTTGTACAGTGCCTGGAAGGTATAAAACCCTGTGAAATGTTGGCCATTTTTATTACTATTGCTGCTGAGGAATTCATAGGCAGAAAATCAGTTTTAAGTAATAACAGTAAATTGTCCAGTAGTATTGCTTCTTAACAATATTTAAAGGGAGAATAGATATAAGATTTTAAATAGGCTAGTTATAAGGATTTGGCCTCTTCTGGAGAACAAAAGGTTCTCCAGGAAATATGGGGAAAAAATGACCCAAACAAAAAATACAATGATATCTGACTATTTAGCAAAACACAATCCAACAAAGCATACATATTTCATCCAATGAGTCTTTTCAAATTAAAAAAAAAAACAACAACAGTTAAAAACAAACTCTTATCTTAGAATTGATGTCTGCATAAAGAAAAATAGAAGAGAAAGAGAATGGGGAATTAAATTTTGTGAATTGTGGGAACCTGTGGAAAAAAGAAAATTGAGATCTTAAGTTAAACCTAGCAGAAATTAATATATCCAGTATAAATACCTGCTCACAACATTTAGTTCAATTTAACTTCTTAATAAAAGAAGAGTAATAATTCTTCAAATATTAACATATTGAAATCAAATTCTCTAGGTAAGTTTTTTGTTGATTTAAAAATAGATCAAAATTAACAAATTGCATTTGTCAGATTAAAGAAACTTTCCACAGTTTTGAAGTCCTTATTCCTTTCTAAACTTTACTAACTCGTTTTTTAAAAAAATTTTTTAACGTTTTATTTATTTTTGAAAGAGACAGAGAGAGACAGTGTGAGCAGGGGAGGGTCAGAGAGAGAGGGAGACACAGAATCTGAAGGAGGCTCCAGGCTCTGAGCTAGCTGTCAGCTCAGAGCCCGAAGCAGAGCTCAAACCCAGGAATGGTAAGATCATGAGCTGAGCTGAAGCCAGATGCTTAACTGACTGAGCCACCCAGGTGCCCCATGAACTTTGCTGACTCAACAAAATCATTACATTCAGAGAAAGGTTGACGACATTAAAATATTTATAATTTAGCTAAGAAAAGCTTCCCCAAAAGTGATTAATTTACACTTGTCAAAAGAAAGAGATTTAATATCAGAATCCATTAACCCTAAGTGCCACCAGAGAAAAATAAAAGGGAAAAAAAATTCTTGGCTCAATTTATAATCAAAACCTATACTAACTGAAAAGAGAAGACAGAATATTCAGGTTAGCTGTTTGTCAATAGAAGGTTAGATTTGGGGATCATAATGATATAATAATATAATTTTGATAACACATATATAGCAAATCTGCTATATAAGTATGTAATACTAACATAATGTTAGAAACGCTAAAGAATAAACTTCAATCTTAATAATGCAAGAGTCACAATGCATGTGTTACTGCACATTAAAAAAGTATTTAAATTTGTCTTGATCTAATTTTTGGAAATTATAAAAAATTAATTTTGATACATTTACTAATGTAATCTTCATACACACAGAAGGTACAAAGTGAGCCACTCACAGCAGAAACATGAAATATTATGGGTGATATATGAAGCAGTGTATTTGGTCTTGGGTTGACCTAGGAAAACCTTTTCGGGGAGAGCAGTGGAGCTTATTTTTGTTTGTAAATAGTGACATATATTTCTTGACCAGTTACCTAGGTTGAAGAGTACACTTTATAGATGCAAAAACCATTTCCTTAAACTTTATCCTTTCTAGAGCTTTATAAAGTGTCTTTGATTGCCTCATTAATGCCATTTTCTATTAAACACATGATTGGAATATAAATATAATCCAAGCTCTACCCTTCTTATTTTTGTGTAAAGGGGCTCTTTGTTGGATGTTGACCCAGAAATTCAACTAACTGAGTTTTATGCATACACCAATTTGAAAAAAATTATAATCTTCCTTATAAAAAAAACCAACAGTAAGTTATCCTGTCTCTTCAAAGCTGTATGGAGCAAGATTATCATTTTAATAACTATTCTTATATGTCACACAATCAGGATAAAGGACCTTTGTTAAATATTTTCCTTAACACCAGTGATCCTCAACTGATACTGCTTCATTGTAAGACTCCCCAAGACAACAGTTACAGTAGGGAAGAATCAAATAATTAAATCAAGTCAAACATATAAACTACTTTTTTTTTTTTCAATTTTAGAGAGAGAAATAGAAAGTAGGGGGTGAAGAGCAGAGAGAGAGAGAGAGAGAGAGAGAGAGAGTGAGTGTGTGTGTATCTGGAGCAGGCTCCACGCTCAGACTGTGGCCACATGCAGCTCATGACCCTGGGATAAGGACCTGAGCCAAAATCAAGAGCCCGCCACTCAACCTATGACCCGCCCAGGTGCCCCTGCAGATCTACTTCTTGAATTTTCATAAATTCAAATGGACTATTTTAGGCTGAAGCTTGTATTTTCTTTTTGTATTCTTTATAGGTTTTCTCACACTATAAATCATGGTAGTATGCTTTGGACATATTAAAAGATTCATGGAACATTAAACAAGTCAGCAACAATTCAATGCAGTAACCATGAGAGTGAAACAATATTGCATGGTATTTATGAAAGCATTCATAACATTAAATTATTCCTTATTCATCCTTATTTACTTTTTGTCTGAATAATATTGTTGACTGCCTTTACCTGAATTACTATATATTCAGGAGAAAAATTATCCTTTGTTTCAATAAGCATGCCGCCTTCTTTTGGAACTGGCTTGACTGGCTCTGTATGCGCGGTCCTCGTATTTATGGAAGTTGGGCGCCACCCCACCCGCTCTCAGAGCCCCCAGGCAGGATGCTCACTGCCATAATAATATGGGTGTCCAAGTAAAGCAAAAATAATATATGTTAACTGCATTTGGCATGCTTTTGAAATGTTTGTTGATGGAGTTCTCATGTGCCACAGCATTCTAGCTAAGAACAACTTGTCTAAATTACCCAGATATATTTCTAAATAGAGGTTTTGAATTCTTTCTATGTGGTCCTCACAGTTATTCAAGCAATTACATCGTATTTTTAAGACAAGAAAAGTTTGAAAGCATAATAGACTTTAAAACCTGCATAAAATGTGCTACATTTACTATCAACTAAACATGGAAATGACAAAGAACGTTGAATAAATTTTTAAAAAAATTTTATTGTTTTATTTATTTTTGAGAGAGAGAGAGAGACAGCGTGAGCAGGGGAGGGTCAGAGAGAGAAGGAGACACAGAATCCGAAGACAGGCAGCAGGCTCTGAGCTAGCTGTCAGCACAGAGCCCGATGTGGGGCTCGAACCCATGAACTGTGAGATCATGACCTGAGCCGAAGTCGGACACTTAACTGACTGAGCCACCCAGGTGCTCTGAAAGTTGAATGCTTGATCTTAAAAGTATCATACCATTTATAGATATTAGCAACAGCATAAATATACAGATCTTCAGTACCCACTATGTGAGCCAAAAATAATAATTTGAAAATTTTCAAACACTGTTTCTATAAATAAACACATCTTTCTTCAGTCACATTAATGAACCATATATCTACTCAGGGATTTGATTCATAAAGTTTTTGACTTAATTAAGTTTACCAGATTTCAGCATGAGCATATGAGACACCTGATCTCTGATTCGGACTGTGGAGTGCATGGTGTACCTACAGATGCTGCCTGATGAGTGCATCATATGCTATAGGTGTAACACCAGCACTCCTGGTTCCAAGTTAAAATATGTGTTCTGTGAAAACTAAAGACTTGTCTCCATTTAGTTAACAAGTTTTGAATAACAATTATTCAACTCCTTGCAAGGAAGATGCAGGCATTGAAGAGGTTACTACAATCAATAAAAGGACTCCGAGAACAGTTACCAAGGAACCACAAGTCAGATAACTCAGGAAATGCAAAATGGGCACTTGTGCTATGGCAAATTTAGTGCAAATATCTTATGACTTATGGTTAGTGGGCCAGAGAGGGTGATTCTAATATCAGTACTTTGACTCTCTGAGCAGTTGTTACCTGGCCCCTGCTGTGTAACTGCCACTCTATGAGGTACAAAGCAGAAGCAGAATTGGCAGAATTGGTAAACTTCAAATCCAGAGTCCCTGGCAAAGTTTCCAACTCAAAGGATAAATGGGAAAAGGGAAAAGAGAAGACCAAGAGTGATTTGGCATGGTATCACTGGTGTAGCCTATGGCTAAGGTCCCCTTCTCTCTAAATTTCTTTTTATCTTGAGGAAAGACGACTGCAATATCTGATACCCTGTGAGAAGTTTCTCTGTGTTTCTTTTTTGTTCCCTCCTTCTAAAGCTTAAGAAGAACTTTCAGGGGCACCTGAGTGGCTCAGTTGGTTAAGCGTCCGACTTCAGCACAGGTCATGATCTCATGGTTTATGGGTTCGAGCCCGATGTCGGGCTCTGTGCTGACAGCTAGCTCAGAACCTGTCACCTGTCTTCAGATTCTGTGTCCCCCTCTCTCTCTGACCACGCTCTCTCTCTCAAAAATAAATTAAACATTAAAAAAAAAGAAGCACTTTCATTTATCATGCATCAACTATGTGCCAACACTACTGGTATAATATACATATTATAGGGGCGCCTGGGTGGCTCAGTCGGTTAAGCCTCCGATTTTGGCTCAGGTCAGATCTCACATTCGTAGGTTCGAGCCCCATGTAGGGCTCTGTGCTGACAGCTAGTTCAGAGCGTGGAGCCTGCTTCCGGTTCTGTGTTTCCTTCTCTCTCTGCCCCTCCCCCTCTTATGCTCTGTCTCTCTCTGTATCAAAAATAAATAAAACATTAAAAATTTTTTAAAAAAATATACATATTGTATTATCTATTATGCCTAAATACATGATACATATAGAAAACTGAAGTGTGAAGAGGCTAAATCATTTGCTCTAAGTGAAACAGATATTAAGTAGTGAAAGAGACTTGAAATGATGTTTGCCCACTTTGAAGTTTAAGTCCCTTCCACTTGGCCATTGTGCTTTTCCTGCTCCCAATGCAGGCTGAGTTAAGGAAAAAGAAACCAGATTTTATTTTGTAAACTTAAAAAAAATATATTATCAATAGAATTTTTGATTTTTTAAAATACTGATATATTTTGGAAATTTACTTTGCATTTTAAATAATTTTTCATTTTACTATTAGAACAACTCATCTAACTACTGTTGTTTTTTTCAAAGCAATATTTATTTTTTATTACATACTTGTCAAGTAATAATTGTATTCTATGTGAAACTACTAGGAATTTCTGGATTCCCATTATATTAGGTCATCCTAAATATGATGGGTAAAAAATACTGTATAATATGCCAAAAAATTCATATTCCTGTTTTCTCTTCCTTGTCTAGTAATCACAGTGAAAGAAATCAGTGTGTATTTTTTTTTATTTTTTATTTTTTTATTTTTTTTAATGTTTTATTTATTTTTGATACAGAGAGAGACAGAGCATGAGAGGGGGAGGGGCAGAGAGAGAAGGAGACACAGAACCAGAAGCAGGCTCCAGGCTCTGAGCTAGCTGTCAGCACAGAGCCTGACGCGGGGCTTGAACCCACGAACGTGAGATCTGACCTGAGCCGAAGCTGGAGACTTAACCGACTGAGCCACCCAGGCGCCCCTCTATTTTAAAATACAGATGGTTGGGGCGCCTGGGTGGCTCAGCTGGTTAAGCGTCCGACTTCAGCTCAGGTCATGATCTCATGGTTTGTGGGTTCAAGCCCCTCAAGCCCCGCGTTGGGCTCTGTGCTGACAGCTAGCTCAGAGCCTGGAGCCTGCTTCAGATCCTGTACCTCCCTCTCTCTCTGACCCTCCCCTGCTCATGCTGTCTCTCTCTCTCAAAAATAAATAAAAAACATAAAAAATTTTTAAAAATATAAAGTACAGATGGAAAAAAGTAACAAACAATGGAAGTAACTTAGGGAACTTAATTATCCGTGTTACAATTATATCCAAGATCTCAAGTTACAAAAGCTAGAATTATGTTACAATTATACTCAAAGTCTCAACTTATAAACAGGCTAGAGTTAAAATAAAACTATGTTGATTTGGTTACTTAATACTTATTTTGCAGGTAGAATAGGGATATCAAACACAATCAGTTTATTTAACAGGATTTTGTATCATCTATCCATAACCTTATAAATAGAAGGTCTGCTAGATTTTCTAAGGGAGTAAACTTTCCTTATAAACAAATATTGAATGTTAATCATTATATTTGATAAGGAATATACAAAATAGTATATAAACTACTGAATTACAACTGAAGCAAGAATTCCAGTTTTCTCATTGTTACTGTAAATGGTAAAAACCGTCCACTGTCCAAATCAACTGAGTTTATATTTCTCATCTACTTTCTTCCACAATTTGCTGAGTTTTAGTTCTGCCTTCATCTTAGATTAGACTCTTTCAGCATACGTCTTCTTATAACAGTTTAACTACTTATTTTAAGCATAATTTTTTAAATCAGGAAATATATCTAAAAGAAAAAAGTAAAAGGTGCTATGTCTTAATAACTCAAGTAGAACACAATTCCATTAAAACATGTTTTTTGAAAAAAACATAATTGTAGGTGGTTCACACCAACCACCATGTAATGGTTCTTTCAGTACAACAATAGAACACACCATGTTTCATCTATTAGTGGTTTTCGTTTGCTTTATTATTTTTCATAGTAGCCATCTCACCAGGGGGATGGGCAGCAGTCACATTTGGGTCTCATGGACGATTGGAAGATTTTGTAAACATTTCATTTAGCAAGTCACAGAAACTTTGGTAAAATATGTCTATAGCAAACTATAACTGCATTTTGGATATTCAGCTACAAAGTGTTTTAAATGGTTTGCTTCCCCAGCAACGACATTTGGCAATCTCAAAGAGGCCATATTGCCTCACAATACACTGTGCCTTCGTTATTTCTTTCTTTAGAACACATTTTCATTTTACATAATTCTATGGAAATTTATTCCATAAAAAGTATTATAATAAATATTCTTAAAGGAAACATAATCAAAGAATATATACAGAGATGATATTTATGTTTTCAATTGAAATAAATAACATATTAAATTAACTAATCCAAGAAAGTAAAGTCCATGTATAACTAACGGTGTCAGTTTAAGCCATGTCTTTATATTGCCAATGTTTTTTAAAAAAACAAAAGACAACGATACCAATTTGACACCTGTACTGCACTCTATTCCAGACAAAGATTAAGTGGAATGACCAAAAAGTATGCAAGTGAAATGAGAAAAAAGAAAAACAATGTGTATTATGCTTTAGTTAAGGTTTAAATAATCAAGAGCAGCTGTAGTAGACAGCTTATTTAATGAGAAAATATCACAGACTTTAACTTTCTATTCATTTCTGGTCCTTACAATCAATCAGATATTCACCAGGTACCCACCACGTGCTTGGCATTGTTCTAGGCACGGAAGGCCTTCTTTCTATACTGCACTGACTGCCTTTATGCAGCAAATGTTCTTTGGAAATCTTTCCTTATGCCCCACATTGTTGTGAATATAAAGATAACAAATAAAACATAGTTCATCTCATTAAACATTTACAGTCTTGGGGACATATTCTTAGACGACAAATCCAATATAATGTGATAAAGGCTATCACAGAGGAATGCACACAATGTTACAGTAGCAGAGTAAGGAATAATTACTTGTGCCTTAAGTGTCCAGAGACACTTTTATAGAGAAAGTGGCATAGGATTGTATTTTAAAGATTAATTTTGGTTGTATATCAAAAATGAGAGAACAACTAGAAACTCTTTCCTGTTTCATATCCTCAGTTACTTCCATTCTCTGAGATTCTACAGTCCCTGACCTGAGGCACTCTCCTGTAAACAGCCTGAGTTCCCTTGCTCCTCTGGCCTCCATTGGGAATGCCTGGCAAAACCCAGCCAGCTGTTTCCTGCTGGGCCTGCAGCAAAGGATCTGACTTTCTGAGGTAGACTTCTCAACTTTGCTGAATGGATTCCCTTTAAATATATAAACTTAAATTTCAACTGGACAGTCAGCACTACCAGATGATACTATTACAACACCCCTGTAAATCACCTCCCCTTCTATAAGACCACTTGCTCTTAAACACTTTCTCCCACGTCCTCCAATATCCGACATTTCCTATTCAGTCTCAGTCAATGATTTTCTTCATACTTCATAGAGAAAGTCAAAGCAATTAATTGAGAATGTTCTTATTTTTCCACTCCCAAGCCAGCAATCTATGTTTATATTCCATTTTCTCTCTAAAACCCTTATTTACCATGTTAGAAAAATTTTTGCATCTATAGCCACAACCCTCATTTGTGCTTTGCACCCCATTCCCTTACCCTCTGCAAGCATTTGGTCTTATAATTATTTCTCTTCTCTCCTGCATCTTTATTTTCTGTGTTTCTACTAGATTATGCCCATCAGCTTGCAAATATGTTTTGAAATTATCCATTTAAAAAATCCTTTCCCTGACACCATATCCCCATCCAGTTACTGCCTGCTTTCCACTCCTCAATTCTGCAACTAAACTTCTTGAAGAAATTGTCTGAGCTTGTCTCTCCTTTTGCTAATCCCTATTCTCTCCTGAACCACTCCAATGAGGCTGCGCATAATGCATTACTGAAAACAGCTCTGATTAATGAACTATATCTTGCTAATGCCGATGCTCAGTTTTCTATTCCAATTTTACGTGACCTCTAAGTGGAGTTGATAAATTGATTCCTCTCTTCACATTTTTTCTAGACTTCTGTGGTGTTTCTTGCATTTGGTTACCTCTCAACTCTCTGGCTGCTCACTCTGAGATTTCTTCCATGGGGTACTTAATCATTAAATGTTACAGTGTTCCAGGTTCAATTCGGTGTTTTTTTTTTTCCATATTATCTCCCTTGATTACTTCAACCAGTGTCTGAATTATAAATATACTCATGTAGTGAAGACTCTTAAAAATATATATCTCTATCTTTCTGAGCATATGATTTATGTATCCAACTGCTTACTCTTGATTGTCTAATAGGGATCTCAAACGTTCCACTGCCAGTGTCAAATTTCTGATTCTTTTCATCTACTCCTCTTCAAATTTTCTATATGTGAGAAAATTTTGCCACTATCCATCTTGTTATTCAAACCCAATTTTTGGGAAAGTTTCTTGATTCTCATCTTTGGCTCTCACCATAAATTCTTTCCATCCTCAAGGATTTTCCTCCAAATGAATCCTAAATCTGATCACTCAACGTTTACATACATACAATCCTAGACAAAACCCTCATCATTTCTTGTCTTTACTATTGCAATCATCTCCTAAGTGGGGTCCTTCTTTCATTTTGTCCACCTAAAACCCCTTCTCTGCCGAAGTGCCATGCTGATCTTTGTAAGCTTCAATCAAATCACACATCTTTGCTCAAATCCTCAAATGGCTTTCCATTACAATCAGAGTATAATCCTGATTTGCAATCATTGCCTACAAGGCACTTCATAATTTTGCCTCACCTGACTCTCTAATCTCGTCTCATATTCCTTCACTCCATGCTCACTGAGTTCCAGCTACACTGGCATTTTTATTTCTCAGACACACTGGGCTTACTCCCATCACAAGTGCTTTTACACCTACTGGTTTTTGTTGTTGTTGATTTTGCTTTTCTTCTAGAATTTTGAATCATTTTTAATATTCAAATCTAAATGGAAAATGCCATCTTTTTACAAAGGTCTCCCTGATCATCCTAGTCAATAAACAAACAAAACCAACCAAACAAAAAATTCCAAAAGTAGCAACCCACCAATTAAATATAAAAACCCCAAAACTCAAACACCTTCTATAATATCATCCCATTTTCTTTAAAGCAATTGCCTGTCTTATTCATTGGTGTTTATTGTCTGTCTCTCTCTACCAGACTTGAAAGTTATTGAAGAATAGAGAATCTATGGTTCATTGTCTGTATTACTCATTGCCATATCCTCTAGCACCTGGATTGGGTCTTACACATGTAACATACATGTGTTTTAAATTAAAGTTCTTTTTAAACTGACTTGTTTATTATATGAAGCAAGAAAGTATCAGTAATGAGAAAGAATGAAATATGGCCATTTGTAGGAAAGTGGATGGACCTCAAGGGTGTCATGCTAAGTGAAATAAGTCAGGCAGAGAAGGATAAATACCATATGTTTGCACACATAGGTCTAACAGGAGAAACCTAACAGAGGACCATATGGAGAGGAAGGGGGAAAGAGAACTGGGGAGAGTGAGGGACACAAATCATGAAAGACTACTGAATACTGAAAATGAACCATGGACTGAAGGGGGAAGGGGAGGGAGGGAAAGGGATGATGGTCATGGTGGGGGGCACTTGTGGGGGAGAAGCACTGGGTGTATTATGGAAATCAATTTGAAAATAAACTATTAAAAACAACAACAAAAAAAAATGTGCAGAGGCACAAACCTGCAAGTCATATTTAGACAATTCAGTGAGAGGTGATTGGAGCAAAGGTAGGAGTCAGACTGTAAACGGCCTTGAATGCTATACTTAATAGTTTGCAAGTGACTGTACAAGCAATGGAAAGCCAAAGGTTTTAAATTTTATATTCTCTCCTAAATAGAGCCTTTAGGTATAAGACCTTTCTTTTATAAAGATAAGGTACTTTAAAATGCATATCCATTTAGTTGGATGTAATAATTAGAGATGCTCTTTAAAACGCATATCCATTTAGTTGGATGTAATAATTAAAGAAATGCTCTTTATAATTCTATTTAGCATAAGAAATGCTTTTTCTTTTGCTTCTGGAAATTTCATTAAACATTTCATCAAAATAAACTTTTTACTTTTAGAAATTTGTTTAATTCAGAAATGTCTCAATATAATCAGAAGAATCAATAGCCTTCATAGCATTTTAATGTGGCTAAAACACATAAAAGTAATTCATTTATCTAAATTGCCACTGAATATTTCTTAGTAGAAAATGTATTACTCTTACTTTTTAATTCATGTAGCATAATATTTTCTATCCCATTTTTTAGAACAAATATAGATCTGAATAGCTAATGCCAGATAAGTCATATCATTTCAATCTGATTTATTTTATTTCAATTTTTATAAAATTATAGTTTACTTTATAACTAGAAAAGATTTTTATTATATGCTAAATGTTTTACAGAGGTCTTTAACACATTGAATAAATTTTAAGTATAAAGGAGAAATGAATGGAAATACAAAGCAGTTAGGAAAAGGTTTGGGATCTTTTTGAGAATAAATAATATAAAACTAAACATAATAGAGTATGAAATTTGGGAAGGAAGAAATAATAATTTTAAAAGCCATGAAAGGACAGCTGAAATCTCATACTACTAAAGTAAAATATAAAATATATAATCAAGGAAACTAATTTCATGAGGTTAATATCTTATGTGAATTTTTACTTTTAAAATTGTTCAGACATCATCTGTCATAGAAACTGGAAAACAGCAACTTAGAAAGATTCCTCTTGAGTCTGTTCAGTAGAAAATCAAGCTTCTTAAGGATGTATTTTGTATATTAAAACACCTGAATTGACCCTGACTTGAGTAGAAAAGAGAGTAGAAACATAAAGGAAGCAAAAATATCTATAGAATTAAATACATTTCATCCATTTTATTGGTCTTACTGAACCAACTATAGCTTGTTTACTCATCAATGATCCTTTTTAAAAGTAAAAATCAAAACATGGATGGAGGAAAATCTTAAATGCTAGAGAAAAACATATCTCTTGAAGTTCAGTTTTTTCTCTCTTACTAGAAGTAGGTGCATTTATAGGTCCTAGTGAAAGAGTTCATAAAAGGGGCCTAATGAAAATCAATTCACCAAACCTCTTCTGCATCCACTATTGCCGAGACTATGTGCCATTACAAAATTTGTAACTGGGAAGGAAAAGCACACTGCTTGGTATTGCTTACTTCATAGCTAGACTATGGAGCTGAATGAAGCTTATTACAAGGCATTTGAGTCAAACTATAGTTAGATCAAAATTCTTGTGAAAACTTTGCCTTGGAAAATCTCTTAGGAGATTTCCTAAACTAGTACACTGAATGCCGAATATATGGCTAATTTCACAGTGCAAGTAATGGAAAAATTAAGGGATGATTTGTTGTTTTTCAGATAGAAACAGGGAAGGTCCCAAGAAATGCTTGGAAATTCAAAGGTGCATTATATATTGGATGTAGCAGAGAGATCCTGTGGGATAATAGGGTTGAGAGGTAATGGGACTAGAAATGATGACTCCAAGCTATGAAGGGTCTTGACATATTTTTCTATTGCGATCTGTGAGCAGTCACTGTAAGCTTCTAATTTTTGTTAATGTTTATTTTTGGGACAGAGAGACAGAGCATGAACAGGAAAGGGCAGAGAAAAGAAGACACAGAATACAAAGTAGGCTCCAGGTCTGAGGTGTCAGCACAGAGCCTGACACGAGGCTAGACCTCATGAACCATGAGGTATGACCTGAGCCAAAGTCGGGTGCTTAATCAATTGAGCCACTCAGGTAACCCCTGAGCTTTTAAGCTGACATGTGTCATGGTGTGTTTTAGTTAAGAAAACTGTAACAACTACAGAACATGAATTCCAATGGGGGGAGAGAAGAGGAAGAAGGAGTTAGTGGAGGTTAAGGCAAGTAAAATTAAGGATAAGTGAGACAGTGAGAAAAGGATGGGAAGAGTGCTTACAAGTGACCTAAGTTGATGGCCAGTGGATTTGGGGGCAGTAGGACAGGAAAAGAGGATTGAAATTTATAATTTCTGTCATAGATAGATATTATTGTCATTTAGTAGCTTACAATCAGAAATCTGGGATTTTTGTTTTGTTCTGGTTGGTTTGGTTTGGTTTTGCTATGGAGTGATGGGTAGAAAAGAGAAAGATGATTTCTGTTTTGATATTGGTTGAGTATTCCATTTGAGATCTATTAGAATATGGAATTAGAATTCAGTACACATTTGCAATTCACAACCACAGAGGTATAATATCTGAGAACATAAGAGTAGCTCTGTTAACTGGATCTTTTCTGTCTTTCTGTATGTTTTTGGCCCAAGACTCTGAGACCAAGATCAATGTCTACGGTGGTCTATGATGTTCAGAAAATACTTTTAGTAAAGATACGACATTATTCTGTAAAGCAGAAAGTAATCATCCACATAAAATGGCTTGAATTTGCAAATATGCAGGGAATGGATTTATAAATCCATTATGACAGGAAGTCGTAAATGGTAGATATGTTTCTTATGGTGCTTGTTGAGAGTTTTTGTTTATTTTTATCATGGTCTTTTTAAATTTGAGTTTAATCCATCTTATTTATTCACTTATCTATTATTTATAAAGTTTACTTATTTTGAGAGAGACTGAGTGTGTGAGCAGGGAGAGGCACAGATGGAGAGAGAGAGAATCTTAAGCAGGCTCTGCATGGCAGCACAGAGTCCGATGTGGGGCTCAAATTCACGAACTGTGAGATCATGTCCTGAACCGAAATCGACAGTAGGATGCTTAACTGACTGAGCCACCCAGGAGCTCCTCAGTTTACCCAATTTTAAAGATTTGCCACTTTTAAAATGGAAAAGAATAGCCTTTAAGAATGATAAGTAGATATTTAAAGTTCTTACATACTTTTAGTAAAGGGAGACAATCATTTATATGAGTTCTCATTATAGTCCTGCTTAAAAAAATAAACAGGGCATATTAGCATTACACATTATTTTTAAGACTTTGTTGCAAAGTAAATAATAAACAAGCACCATTCCCTTTCTAATAAAGATATTTTATGAGATAAAATAAAAAACATATGGTTCATGCATTTTTTAAATATAGACTCAAGTTTTCTAAGTGCCAGAATTGAACTACTTTAGCTTAAATACTTCTCTAGTTTTAAATGATCATAAGATTCATTTTATCAACTCTTACCTAAAACATATTTTCCAGCTTAATGGAAGTAATGACCACTGAGTATTCTTTAAAAATGATGACACTGAAGTTCAGAGAATTTAAGTAAATCAATAACCAAGCAGCAAGGGCTTGAACACCAACCTAGGTTTGTCTAACTGCAAAATATATACTCATTTGAGTACACTATCGTTCTTCTCAGATGAAATAGAACTACATACATGCTAATTATTCTGTGAGAGACTACGCCTTAAGCTCTTATGAAACTGAAGCCATAGCACTTTCAATCTCACAAATAAGGCAGTTTTTATCTCTTGGTAAATTGACTCATAAGAGATCAGAGTGGCTATTAATAAGTGAAATTCTCTGAAAACAATGATTTGGTTCCATGGTTTTATTTGGCTTTTGTGCCCTCTCCCTAGGCCTTTACTGGACTTGACATAACCTTAC
This sequence comes from Suricata suricatta, assembly GCF_006229205.1. NCBI lineage: Eukaryota > Metazoa > Chordata > Mammalia > Carnivora > Herpestidae > Suricata > Suricata suricatta. The sequence goes on from NC_043707.1 coordinate 85,883,840, forward strand.
TAACCATAATATTCTAAGTCTTAATTTTATGTTAAAAGCATAAGGTTAAAAAGAAGTACAGCTAGTTCAGAAAACAGAGAGCTCACAGATTTTCCTTTGATGAATCCTTGAAAAGTATATATGTTTGATATGTTAGAAGGGACTCTAAATTTTTTTAATAATCACATTATTATAATGTATTATAATTTGTGGCATATGTATTCAATATCACTTATTTTATTTTATTTTATTTTAAAATATAAGACTAGGTGGGCAGAAGTAAAGAAAATATCTAGTTCTCACTGTGACTCTCTAAAACCAGAGGTCGCTCACATGGTTACTTGGTTAGTTAGAGCATCATACTGTCACTTTTGATAAAGATAACCTAGAATGGTTATAAATTGATATACATTGGTAGAAGCATGCCTTATAAATTGATATACATTGGTAGAAGCATAAGGTAATATGATTATAAAGACATATTATATCCAATTATGTATTATAGTCACAAAAACAGAGTTAATAGAAATATCAAAAAGCTATTCTGTAAGCTGTGCCTGACAATGGAATTTTTTTTTGTTACAATAGCACTAAGGAATCTATTGATGTATTTCATTGAAGTAACTTGTACAGTAATGTCAAATGAGATAATTCATTAATGGGATCCTGAAATGAGAATAGAAAATGACTTAGTCACACCTGTCCATTTCAGAATGCATATTATTTTATGACTTTTTCTTCATTATTCTGATGATAACTGGTAATGAAATAGATAACAAAGGAAGAAAAGGTTTAAAAGAAAAAACATGAGTACATTATATTTTTCTAAGTCTATCTATAAAGCAATCTTATTTAAAAAGAAAAGCTAATTTACATGAAAACTAAAAACATGTATTCACAAATGAATAAAAATTTGAGTGATAATTATAGAGTATTTGTTATCATTCATGTAGGAAAATAATATAGCCACATATATATATATATATAATTTATATAAGTAGAAACTTAATCCCTAAAATGTTCATTTTTATACAGTTGTTTTAGTATATAAATGAAACTCTCCCCTTGTCCTCTTTATGCACACATATTTCAGAAATGAGGTTGATCATTTATTTTCTCCACAGTGATAGGGTTACTTTTTTTTTTCAAAGATTTTGTAGTTTAAAACAGCTTTTAAAATAAAAATTTATATTAAAACAATCATAAAATTACAAAAAGTTTCAAAGTATTTTACAAATAACTGTTCTGAACTACTTGATAATAAATTGCAATCCTAGGGCTCCATTCTTTCCAAATACTTTAGTGTATATTTCCTATACAAAAGAACATTCTTAAACCAAACCAAATACAACCATCCAAATTAGGAAATTTACATTGCTACATTGCTACCATATAATTCTCAGAGTCCATGCAAGTGTTACCAGTTGTCCCAATATTTTTTTTTAGAGAAAAAGAACCAATTAAGAATCACTGCTCTTAGTTATAATGTTTTTTTAGTATTCTTCAGTCTGAAATACTCCTCAGTCTTTTCTTGACTTTCATAATTGAATGTCTCTCATTAATAATGCTTTAATGTAGCTCTGGTTTTAATTTATATTTATAATTCAAGGGATCTTTTTCTCTTAGAGAGTATCAAGATAAGGTATAATGTTTTACCACCATCTGTGAATAATTATACATGTGCTGAGTATGGGTCCTTAGGCATTCTCACAAATTTGGGAAATTTTTATTTATAAATAACTCACCATTATCACTATTTATATATGTTGCTATCTAACTTCCATGGAAATGATTCCTAAATTTCATTTTAAAAACTGTTCTATCCTTTCATTTTTTTCCTGAAAGATGTTTCTTGACTAAATGTAAGACCTTTTAATGACAGAAGTGATAGTATTTTGGGGTTCTTCAGTTGTCAAATATTAATTTCCTTAACTTGAAATTATTTACTTCCCTTGTCATGCCTTAGCTATTATGTGTAACTTAAAACCACCAGAGGGAACATGCATGTTCATGTGTGTTTGTGCATGTGTGTGCGCGCACATGTGTATGTAAGTTTAAAAATCAAGGCTCAGCTATCAGCTATTGAGAAACTCATCTGATCATAATATTTGATATTTCATATAATTTTCAATGGGGAAAAGTAATAAAGTGACACAAAATATCCAGGTCACAGAACAGATATTTCTTTTTTTTTTTTAAGTTTTAAATGTTTTTATTTATTTTTGAGGGAGAGAGAGACAGTGCGAGTCAGGGAGGGGCACAGAGAGATCTGCAGCAGGCTCCAGACTCTGAGCTGTCAGCACAGAGCCTGATGCAGGGCTCAAACTCACAGACCGCAAGACCATGACCTAAGCTGAAGTCGGACGCTCAACCAACTGAGCCACCCAGGTGCCCCAGAACAGATATTTATAATTGTGAATCAATATATTAACATTCTTATTTATTTATTGAGTACCAAGTATTTTCCAGACACTGTTTTAGGTGCTGAAAATTCAGCAGAAGAAAGAGAGAAAAAAAGTCTTCTTAACAAAGTTTATGTTCTCCTATGGAGATCATCTCCAAGTAAACAAAGAGACAAAATAATTCAGAAAACCATAAATGGGATGAAGAAAATAAAAAAGAACATAGTGAAATGGCATAAAGGCTAAGAAAGGACAATCTTATGTGATACAATCAGAGAAATCCTCTGAGGAGACAACATTTGAAGAAAGATGTGACTCAGAAGATCTAGCCATGTAAGATTTTGTGGAAAGAGAGTTCTAGAAAAATCGCTAGTACAAAAGCTCCAAAGTGGGAGCAAACTCTTTTTTAATTCCCCTCAAAAAATATAATTAAGAAGATAATTGTGCTGTGAGGAAAACTGTACCATGAAACCTGAAAGTTATCTTGTTGGCTATCTACTTTTTTCATATATTCAACATCCTCAATTATTACACATAATCAAGACCTACTATTTCAGGGAATTTTAAGCAAATGTGCATCTGAGGAATTTAATTTTCTCATTTATATATTCCTAGAAGGATGATCAGAAAGGAACAGTTTAAGGAAGTTTGTAATACTAACTTGTATTTAGTAACAAATAATTTGTCCTAGAATCTGTATATATCAAAATGTCATATATATCAAATATTAGTGTACTTTAAGGATACACATTTTAATGTATATCATAATTCTTATCACATTTTTATATTTTGTACGGATTGACTTTTAAGACAAAATGAAAAGAGAAAAATCACTGAGGACCCAATAAAGACTTAGCATCTTATTTATATCCTTGAGCTATCTTTTGTTGGAGTAACTGTTATAAAACTAAAATTGCTTTTCCTAAAATTACAGTTTTCCTTTATTTTCATTGGGAGTACAAAATAAAAGAGAGTAGAAAATTCTCATATATCTCTTAGTTACAGGTCTAGTTTGTGATCAGAAAGTATTGTATACGATACATAGTAAAAACATTTATTTTTATTCAAGATAAAACTTCATGCAATTCTCCTTTTATAGACATCAAAGCTAAACTACAGTTCTCCAGATTTTATGCATGCCCTTGGTTCTTCATATTTCTGTCTATAAGTTAAAAAATAACACACTAGACTGGATATAACTTTGAAAATGATTTTTAAATGTATAAACTATAACAGAGATACAACTTATACATGCATAACGGTATGCCAAGGAGACCTAGTGTCATTTCTATACACCTATACAATGTTTTTTAAATGCCAAACACAGTTAAATCCATATTATCCTACTAATTTTAATTCTGTTTGATAGTGGGCCATAATCCAAAAGCCTACAGAATACCCCTATACCAATTATAAGCATCATTACTCATTACTCTGAACAGTTAACACAGCTACCTCATATAAAGTCCATTATCAATCTATGGTCAGATTTTAATTTATAATTAAAATTTCTATTTAAAAATATATACTTAAACCCCTGACAATCTGTGTCAGATTTATTTTATATTTCACATCAAAACCACTATTTGCAAGCAGAGGGGAAAACAGTTTCATCCACATACTCAATATTTTCTCCTTGACCTAAATGTATATATTTAGATGAAGGGGACAACTGTTCTCTCACTGTGGTTTGGCTTCCACTTAGCCATATTTCTAATCTATTTTAAATGTAGACATTTAAGGGATTAGGGATGGAAACATTGGCAACTAGCTGCATTTGCAGATTACTGCTAAACAAGTAACATTCCCAACCAAATTCCCCATATTTGCATCTTTGTTTATGCCCTCAACCTGGGACACGGTACTTTCCATAAGATCTATGTATAATGCTTTAGCTTAGAGAAAAGCTACTCAAAATTGCATATGATGTCCAGTTATGGAGACATTTCCTCCTTTTCATGTTCTTTCCTTGTCTTCCACATATGGAGGAATGAACAGATATTTTATCTCTATGTATGTTTTTTAAGTGGAATCATATCATTACTGATACTTTTTATATTTCATTGACAGAATTTTCATACATAATATATATAAGATGTACTTGTAGGTATTATATTGATATATTGGTTTAAAAAATCAATGAAATTCAGTCTAGCTAGCTTAGGGAAAGAATTTAAAAAGTAAAGAATAAATTTAAGTTTTGGTCCTAAAGAGGAAAGATCTCAAAGTCTGACTGTTGGAAAATTAATAATTGTATTCAATATTTTTCTGTAAGACCCCAGGAGGGTAATAATAGCAACATAGAGCTTTCAATAATTTAATTGCAACATATGCAAGTCATATTGATTTATTTGGGTAAAAAATTACCCATTTTAAATAAGTTTTGACTTTCAAATAATTTTTTCTATAAATACACAATTCTATTACTAGACATAAATATGGGAAGGCAGGAAAAGAGACATTTTTATTAAACTAAACACTGCATAAAATTTGGGATATTAGTTCTTGCATAAAAATATTCTATGCTTTTATATACGCCAAATTAAATACACTAGTTAAAAGGGAAAGTTTGAAAGAATGTATAAAATTCCTGCCAAACCATTATAGGATCTCTAGAAAAATTTTAATAATTTTTATGAAATATTTTCATATATTCTTGATTTAAAAACTGAAAACTATCACAATCCATATATTAACTTGAAGAATTAAGCAAATGGTTAGGTTGAACATTTTAAAACTATTGATTATTTTGAGTATAAAAATATCACTTTCATAAATGTTAATGAAATAACTTTCTAGTGAGTGTGTTCAGCTATCAGAAAAACTTTATTCTTTTTTTTTTAAATTTTTAAAAATGTTCTATTTATTTTTGATACAGAGAGAGACAAAGCATGAAAGGGGCAGGGACAGAGGGAGAGGAAGGTACAGAATCCGAAGACAGGCTCCAGGCTCTGAGCAGTCAGCACAGAGCCCGACATGTGGCTGGAACCCACAAACGTGAGGTCATGACCTGAGCGGAAGTCGGAGGCTCAACCGACTGAGCCACCCAGGCACCCAATCAAAAAAACTTTAAATGGCTCCTTCCACTCTGAATTGTAATTATGCAGGTTGATAAAGCAGGATACATTCTTTCTTAATAGTGAATGTTTTATAGTTTACTGTACTTTTTAGGCTCTCAGAAAAAACTAGAAAATTGTCAACCAAAATGGCTATGCATAGCCAAAATAAAAATAGTTATTTTTCTCCTATTACTGAAAACTACAATTCAAAATTTAGAAAAGACACAGTCACTTACTTTGGTAGAGTTTTCAAATGATTTTCTCTTAACTCCAAGATCCGCAATTTGACAAGTCTGTAGAAGTGAATAACAAAATTGCTGCTTAATATTTTTTATATAATATCGTATTTCTATGAAAGAGTCAATTATCACTGTATCATCCAAACAACTATGTCTGGATAACACATATCATGGTTACAGATTTTAAAGAATTGTACAAATTGATTATAAGCAGAGTTGCATCAACATTGGACAATGACAAATATCATTTTATTAAAAAATAAAGATCATTCAAAGATATCAATGAGTCCAAGTAACCTAAATTTCATGTTTTTTAAAAACTTTTTTAATGTTTTATTTATTTTTTATACAGAGAGAGACAGAGCATGAGAGGGGGAGGGGCAGAGAGAGAAGGAGACACAGAACCAGAAGCAAGCTCCAGGCTCTGAGCTAGCTGTCAGCACAGAGCCTGACGCGGGGCTGGAACCCACGAATGTGAGATCTGACCTGAGCCGAAGTCGGAGGCTTAACCGACTGAGCCACCCAGGTGCCCCAATTTCATGTTTTATAAAATATAATTCACTGCTATTTGATTGTATGTAATAGATTACTAAATATCTATTTAATACCAGGTGCTGTATTCAATGCAACATGTCCCTCATAAGACTGTAAATGAACTTGTAAAGCAAATAGCACAGCATGGTAGTTAAAAGCTTGAGTTCTGTGTCAGACAAATCTGGATGAAATCCAGACTCTTTAATGTTCTATCAATGTGACATTGGATGCATTAATCAACACTTCCCAACTTAAATTTTCTCATCCAAGTATCCTTCATTTCATATATACCAACTCACTAAGTTCCATAATGTGAGACACACTATTGTTAGAATGTCTATAACTGAGCATTAAAATGTACTCAGTTGAGGCTACTTTAGAACTAATATTATATGGATTCTCTGAATTCCTGGTGTTTTGAAAATATTTTACTATTTGAGCTATTTCTCCAATATTTACCAGACTGTTAGATATTTATCCAGGTCTCTTCCTCTTTTTGCATTTTGAATCTTATCAAGTTTCTAATTTAATTTTAATTTAAAAATTCTTCATATCTATATGGAAAAAAGTGATTCAGTTATTCAGAGCACAGGTATATCACTGTAAGAATTCTGAAATATTTATGTCTCAAATCTTCTCAACATCTGTACTAGTATCAAGATATTTTGTGACTTTTTTTTTTTTTGCCTTTTAGGGGCACCAAGTCTCAGGTTTTGGAAAGAAATTTAGTAATTTTTTAGCTTTTATTTATTTCTTTTGAAAGAGAGAGAGACAGAGAACAGGAGAAGGGCAGAGACAGAGAGAAAGAGAACAGGAGAGGGGCAGAGACAGAGAGAAAGAGAGGGGAGAGAGAGAATCCCAAGCAGGCTCTCGATGTGGGGCTTAAACTCATGAACCATGAAATCATGACCTGAGCTGAAGAGTCCAATGCTTAACCAACTACGCCACCCACGTGCTCCAAATTTAGTAATTCTTTTGTTACACTATCCTGCTGAAGGTTAAACATCTTTTTAGATTACAAGTATAAAGTAGAACATATTTGAGCAGACAATTTACACAAAATAAATTCTAATTCCTAGTGGTTTTGGTTTTGGTATTATGGTTTCTGTTGGCCCAACTGTCTTCCTTCACATTAGGATGACTGAAAAGAGAACTGAGAAAAATTTAAGACATGAAAGTGTGGTCTAGGGTGATAAATACTCTGTTTTGATAAATCAAAAGTATATTTGTAGTGCTGTAGTCAGTACCAGAGAACAGAGATACTTTATTTGAACAAATTGTGGAATGTCAATTCATCAGAAACTAAGTAAATGCTCTTTTGAAGATCTGTGAATTTTAAAAACTGTCCAACTATATTGTGTTCATAGGTGTATGATATCATAATCTGCCAAACTAATGGGATTTGGGAAATGTTGATGTGCTCTCTGTACATAAAATGAGGCAGTTACATGTTAAGGGACTTAAATAGCGGAGTTCTTTTCTAAAAATGTTTATTTATTTATTTATTTATTTATTTATTTATTTTTGAGAGAAAGAGATTGAAGCACGGGGAGAGACAGACAGAGGGGGAGACAGAAAATCCCAAGCAGGTTCTGCACTGTCAGCAGAGAGCCCAACATGGGGCTAGAACCCACAAACCATGAGAGCATGACCTCAGCTGAAATCAAGAGCAGAGGCTTAACTTACTGAGCCACCCAAGTGACCCTCTACTGAGTTCTTAACACCAACAGATAGATGTTGGGCTATACTCTTATTATTTGAATGATTTCAAAAGTGATCACTTAGAAAAATGCAATTGATAATAAAGGAAAAATAACTTTTTAAGATATATATATTTTTTATATATAAAAAAGAGTACATTGTTGAACACTTGGAAAACATCAAAAATATGAAAGTGAAAATAAAAATTATCAATAATTTTACTTCCAAAGAATTGGTCTTTTAGTTCACTCATATTTTATATTCAAATTGGTGAAATATAGTTTATATATTTTATTATAATATGCTCTTAAACATAACTTATCACAGGAATTAAAAAAGTATTTCCCAAAACCAAATTATAAATGGACATAGTATTGCCATATGGATGCATCATAATATATTCAATTAATCTCCTACACAGATGTATGCTTTCACTCCTTTCATATCGTAAGTAATGACAAATATCCTTGCCCATAACTCTCTGTGGGGTATCTGATGAGGATATCATACATTTCTAGAAATAAATTACAAAGGCAGTAGTGACAAATATTTCCAAATCCTTTAAAACACACTGGTCTGCATAAAGGTCATAACATTCTGCAATTCTATCAGTGGTGTGTGAGATGTTCTTTTTCTTATACTCTATAAAGAGTTTATATATGATAGAATACAAAGCTCTTTATTGTCATTTTAATCTTATTTTTATTGTTTGTGAGCATAAACACTTCGTGTGTTCACTGGCAATTTGTACATTTAATTATGAATGGCTTGAGCTATCATTTACCCATTTTTTCTCCCTAATGAGCTCTTTGTCTTCATACTCATTTGCAGGAATTCTTTATATGTTAAGGATAAAATTTGCTTTCCATATATAGTGGCAATGTTTTCTCAGTTTATTGTTTTACCCTAATTTTAAAATGCTTTCTGATATTGTATTATTTTAAATGTGTTTATATAGTCAAACCTATCTATCCATCTATTTTCCTTTGTTTCTAAACTGTAGAGGTATTTCCCAGCTCAAGAGTCATGAATATTAATGTACATTTTTCCTATATAAGCCCTTCCTTTTTATACTTAACTCTTTAATTCATCTAGAATTTATTTGATTATTAATAATATGTACAAACCTAATTTTACTTCATTTTGTGCAAAATATTTCATTATTAACTTTGTCTCACTTAATGAATACTAATGAATACTATCTTTAAGCCCAATTGTCACTTTTGAAGCTTCACCTACTGTTGCTGGTAACTTACCTATGGTGAAATAAAATTTCATCATTTAAAGTTCTTATTCTTACCTTCCAAAATTGGCTGGAAGAAATTCAAGAAAGGCGTCATTCAGGTAGAGCTGGGTCAGATTTAGAAGCTGTGTGAAGCCATCAGGGAGTCTAGAAAGGAGTTAAAGGTTTAGTCACTGCATCAATGTTGCCATAGAAACAGAACAAAAATATATATCTCTAAGGAGAGAAAATAGATGTGTAATACATTTCTCAACTCTCTTTTGGTATCATAGTAATAGAAGAATTTATTGAGCATGTTGTTATAGCTTGAAAATTTTGCTTGTTATTAAAATAAAATCCACCCACCTCTATGCTACCCTCCTAGGCTGAGATTTATGTCACCGTGACATCGTCGCTTCCTATTGCCCTAACCTCATGCACACCAGTGAGATATTTTTTATAGAAATTTCAAGTTGTATGCCATGTTTTGCAATTTTAAATTTTATATTCTTTCTTAACAGAATATTCACATTTATAGTCAGGCAAAGGTATCTCCTTACTCCTTCACTAAATCATTAACATGTGTCTCTACTTTATTGCACTGGTGACTAAAGTTGCCCAAAAAGAAAGAAGCAGCATTCTGTCCTCCTAACTGATAATGTATGTGCATTGTAACTTAAATTTTTGCAATTAATTCTTAACAAAAATGACCAAGAATATTGAAACTATAAATATACAGAACCTTAAAGGCTTTAAGAGCCATTGAAAGAGTTGAACAAACACCCTTTCTGAAAATTTACCATTTGAATGAAATAATTATTTGTAACATTTAAATAGTTTTCACCAGAAAGATTTAAATCAAGGATTTTCCTGGAGACTTTCTTAGCAGACAATTTAATTTTTTCCTATGATTAAATTTCTATTTAGAGATCTTTAATGACTTTATCAATGGTATAGAGAAGACTACATTCTTTAATAAAATACTTCTCAATAGTGTTCAAATTTGTCTTTCCCTCAAATTACAGCCTATCTCCCTCCTTGCATTTACTGACCCAATTATTTAAAGAGCTGTCTATACTCACTGCTTTTTATTACCCCACAAGCCATGGTTTTCTGGCATCTATCCCAACTATATTACTGAAACTTCACTTGCCAAAACCTCCAATGACTTCTAAGTCCCAAGTCCATTAACTTCATTTCATTTTATATCCAGCACTGCCTAGCAACAGTTGTCATTGATTGGTCTCTCCTTCTTGGCTTCTAGTACATACTTTTCCTATTTTCCCTCCTCCTCTTTCTGGGACACTCTGGGTTTCATTCCATGGTTTCTCTTCCTCTAGCCAATCTTTTGACATGAAAAGTTATATATCTAAAATAATATATATATGCATGCATCCACAACATCATTTAATAAATAGAACCTGTCCTTTTAAGAAACACCTGAATGCCCCTCCCAACTGCCTCATCCTATTTGCCCCTCAAATTCCCAAATGATGCTTAATAATCTGCTTTTTAGTTTTACTAAACCTCTGTAAATTCTAAAAAAGTGTGGTTTCTGTATAGTTTTAAACATTATACAAATCAAATCATACAATGAATATTTTCCTGAAACTTTTAAAAGTTAGCATTAGTATTGTGAAATTCACCCATTTTGATGTCAATAATGACTAATCACCATCATATAGTATTCCACTGACTATAACATAATTTATTATTCTTCTTTTAATGCACATTACAGATGTTTCTATTTATTACATTATAAGCATTGTTTCTGTAAATATTTTTTAATATATGTCCTAATGTATAGAGATTACTCAAGTTATATCCCTCATCATGAGATTAATATGCCTCAGAAACATCTCTCAACTAATGACTAGCAAGACTATATATGCCTCAGTTCCTTCACCCATTATTTTTGACAACTCTGTAATATGTGTTTTATGCAGTTTCCCAGAGCCCTCCCCAGAGAAATTAAGGTCCAGTTGTCCAGACTAGTAAATAGTTTGATAATATACCCTCAACAAGTATTTTTTCAGATCAGCTAACATTTCTTGAGACCATTCTAAACATACTATTTGAATTCTTTTCTAAACACCTGTTTCTGGGGAATCCCAACTAAACACAATTAATATTTTTACATTAATTTATATCCATTCCTTATACAATTAGGGTGCTATTTTTATATTGATTGTTTTTACTATAAATATCTTGCTCCTGGTTTTCTTGTTTGTTTTTCTTTGAGGGGGTGCCTGAGTGAGGGGTAGACAGAGAGAGAGAGGAGAGAGGGAGAAAGAGGGAAAGAAGAGGGGCTCACTTAAGTGGGCTCAAGTTTTACCCAAAGTGGGGCTTGTGTTAGCCCAAAGTGGTCCTGGAACTCACCTGAAGTGGGGCTCATGCTCACCCAAAGCGGGGCTTGAGCTGCTGAGTCGAAGTCAGATAATTATTAATGACTGAGCTACCCAAGTACCCCCAGTTGTTATTTTGAATTTGGATTGTTCTTATATGACTTCATAGAGTTTATTTCCATAAATTTTCCCTTAAAGAGAGGTAGACTTCATGAAAATAGAAAAGAATGACAGGGGAAGAGTGGGGGTTTTACGGAGGTGAGTATTCACTTTAGAGGATTGGAAAAGGAAAGATGAGTTCTAGAGAAAATATTTTATGTACAAGATATTGGGAATTAAGATTGTGAATATCAGTAGGGGACAGGATTTAGAAGGTACTAAGTGCTTAACTCTAAAAACCCTATCCTATAGGATTAAAAGGTGTCTAAGGGAGATCATTGCTTTTCTCGAAGTTATCTTTTGTTGTGTTACATTAGCTCATATCCTGATAGTACGGTAGTTTTTATGATAATGGTACAGATATTCAATAGATTTCAATACACATTTAATTACTATATTACTTTAATGTCCTTATGGTTCCTATACTTATTGGAGAGAAGGTATCATTTATGAATTTTTAAAATCCAAGATTAATACATGTAAAATGACAAGAATGTTAAAACCTATGATCTAATAATTTAACACTGTAGTTATTAATACATAAAAAGGCTTTAAAATGCTAATTTTCTAGTTATAGGGACAATTTGACTATCCAGTTTCCCTTAGTCTATTATTTTGCATATGTATGTGCCCTAAATGGTATTACATTATACTCTTCTTTGATCAAAAACGTATTTCGTTATTGGTCTCTGGCAAAGGTTTTTTTTTTTTTTTTTTTAATGCTGCAGGAGAATCTGGTTTCCTATATAGAACATTTCTTTAAGAAATTAAGAATTGACCATACTGTGCAGGTTCCAGTTGTAAAATTGAACTGCTAAAAATAAGTTACATGAAAAAACAGAAACAAAGTAAGATAGCTTATTTTCAGCCTGGTTATAAACAAAGATTGTTGACATTTTGTATCAAACCTTGCTTTTTTAAAGAATGTAGAGTTAAAGTGTATATTTATACAATATGTCTTATTTAATACCATGTGTATTTTTATTTCAATTCACTTCAACAAGAATTTATTGAATAGCTACTCTGTGCTCAGTTTCAAAGTTAATGTCAAGGGAGGAGGCAAGGTGGCAGAGAAGAAGGGAGCTCTGTAAACTTCATCCACCCCATCTATCAAACTGAGAAGGACATTACTCTTATCTGCAAGAATGGTGGGGGAAAATACAGACTCCAGAAAGAAGGCAAACTCAAAGATGCGTGAGTGAATGCGAACTGGGGAGATTGGAAAACAGTCCATCCTGAGAGGTGCAGGGGAGGTGGGAGCCCCAGCCCAACACAGGGAAACTGCGAAGAGCCCCTGAGAAACAAAGGGAAGAGAAAGAGAAACTGAACACACTCATAGTACTGTCTCTAGAGAAGAGATAAAGAACTTAACCCTGGATGGAGAGAAAAACTCTCACCCCATATATAACCGCTGAATTTGGGGAGAGAAACATGTCCCATATAGCTGGTGAATTCTTCCTTGGGCCTCCTCTGCCTGCAAGATCCTGGCCGGAGGCAAGCGGCAGCCCACTGGAGTGCACCTTGCCTCCAGCTTCCCTTCCACCTCCCACAGTGGCAGCTTGAATCCCAGGTGGCACCAGGAAAAACAGCTCCCACCCCTACATGATCCTGGCAGGGATTTGGTGGTGCGATGGTGGCTGTGGCTGTGGAAGCACACCTCACCTCTGGCAACAGCAGTGTGAATCCCAGCTGGCACCAAGAGAAAGAGCTCCCTCCCTGTATGAGATCCCAGCTAAGAAGCCAGTGCCTAAGTGAGTACATCTCATCTGTGGTAGCATTAAAGTGCATGGACTAGGATTTTGAAGTGAGGTGGGCCTGGAAAATACATCTTGGTTCATCTGCAGCACAAAGAGATCAGACTCCTAAGAGTGGCTTGCAGCACTTAGTTCGAGCAGAGCTTGGGGTGCCACCATTCTTTTCTCTGCAACCACCAAGGCAGGGCCTCCAAGAGCAGTCCCCGAGAGTACACCAAACCACACCTATTTGCGAGGGGGAGCTGCTGCTTTTTTGTATTTGTTTTTAATTATTACTATTACTTTTTTACTCTTTTTTAAATTTTTAAAATTTTTTACTCTTTATTTTCCTTTTCTCTCTGTCTCTCTGTCTCTCTCTCTCTCTTCTCTGCCATCAAGATATAGTCTCCCTTATCTCATCCTTATTTCTCCCCTCAACTGGTTATATGCTTTTAGACTGTCCATTGTCCTTTGTTGTCTCTGTCCCCCCTTTTTTTTCATTCTTTTTCTTTTCTTCTCTTTACTCTCCCTTCCTTTTCTTTTCTTCCTTACCCCTTTTAATTTATTTGTTTGTTTGATTTGTCTGTGTATTTGTGTGCTTTTGTTCCTTGTGTGTTTGTCTGACTGTTTTCTTTTTCAGGGCTACCCCAAGAAACAAGCCAAAGTAGGCATGACAGAGAGTCCTGAATATCGCTGAGAAGGGAAATAAAATACTCAAAGGCACAACAAGAGAAACTGAGAGACACCATTAAAAGAACACTTTCTGAAACACAGGCCCTGGACAGTCAATAAGCCTCCATTAACAGAGCAATACTAACAGATGCACAGTGCATAACAAGCTTTAAAAACTGATAAGAGACAGAAAGCTAGCCAACATGACAAAACAGAACTCTCCCCTAAAGAAACTCCAAGAAGAAGTCACAGCCACAGAACTGTTCAAAACAGATCTAAGCAACAAACTGAACAAGAATTTAGAACAATAGTCATAAAATTAATCGCTGGGCTTGAAAAAAATCGGAGAAACTTCTGATAAAATGACTAGGGACTTTCAAAATAGCTGTGATGAGTTAAAAAAGGCTCTTAATGAGGTACATAATAAAATGGAGGCAGCCACCTCATGAATTGAAGAAGCAGAGAGAAGAATAGGTAAATTAGAAGACACAATTATAGCAAAAGAGGAAGCTGAGAAAAAAAGAGAGAAATTGATCCAAGAGCAGGAAAGGAGAATATGAGACCTGAGTGATAAAATCAAACAGAACAATATCCATATCATAGAAATTCCTGAAGAAGAAAGAGAAAAAGGTCCTAAAGGGGTGCTATATCAAATTATAACTGAGAATTTCCCAAATCTGGGAAAGAAATACACATTCAAATTCAAGAGGCAAAAAGAACTCCCTTAAGACATAACTTGAATTGACCTTCAGCATGACATATCATAGTGAAACTGGCAAAATACAAAGATAAAGAGAGAAGCCTGAAAGGAGCTAGGGATAAAAAAGGCCCTAACATACAAAGGGAAACCTATCAGAGTGGTTACAGACCTATCTAATGAAACTTGGCAGGACAGGAAGGAATGGCAGGAAATCTTCAATGTGATGAACAGAAAAAAATATGCAGCCAAGAATCCATTATCCAGCAAGCCTGTCATTCAGAATAGAAGGAGAGATAAAGGTGTTCTCAAGTAAACAAAAATTGAGAGAATTCATCACCACCAAACCAAAAATCCGAAGAGGGACTCTATGAGGGAAATGTTGCAAAGAATACAAGATATCAGAGACACTACTACAAACATGAACTCCACGGAGAACACAATGAATCTAAATGGACTGAGTGCACCAATCAAATGACACAGGGTAACAGAATGGATAAAAAAAATCAAAATACATCTATTTGCTGTCTACAAGAGACTAATTTTTAGACCTGAAGACACCTTCAGATTGAAAGTAAACGGATGGAGAAATATCTATCATGCAACTGGAAGCCAAAAGAAAGCTAGAGAGGCCATACTTATATCAGACAAACTGGACTTTAAAGTAAAGGCAGTAACAAGAGATGAAGGACATTATATAATAATTACAGGGACTCTCCAACAGGAAGAGCTAACAATTATAAACATCTATGTGCTGAATTCAGGAGCACCCAAATATATAAAACAATCACAAACAGAGACAATCTTATTGATAAGACTGTGCTAATTGCAGGGGACTTTAATACTCCACTGACAGTAATGGATAGATTAACCAGACAGAAAATCCCTAAAGAAATATTGGACCTGAATGACACATTGGAACAGATGGAATTGATAGATGTATTTAGAAGTCTGCATCCTGAAGTTAGGAAATTCACATTCTTCTCAAAAGCAGATGGCACATTCTCCAAGATAGATCACATACTGGGACATAAAGCAGCTTCAATAAATATAAACAAATTGAGATTATACCATGCACACTTTCAGATCACAATGCTATGAAACTTGAAATCAATCACAGGAAAAAGTCTGGAAAACCTCCAAAAATGTGGAGGTTTAAAACCTGTCAACTAAAGAATGATTGGGCTAATCATGCAATTAGAGAAGAAATTTAAAAATATGTGGAAACAAATGAAAATGAAAATACAACAATCCAAAATCTCTGGGATACAGCAAATGCAGTCATAAGAGGAAAGTATATTGCAATTCAGGCCTACTACAACAAACCAGAAAAAGCGCAAATTCAAAATTTAACAGAGCACCTACTGGAACTAGAAGGGAAGCAGCAAGAGCACCCCAAACACAGCAGAAGAAAGGAAATAATAAAGATCTGGGCAGAAATAAACAATATAGAATCCAAAAGAACAGTTGAGCAAATCAATGAAATCTAGCATTGGTTTTTTGAAAAAATGAACAAAAGTGATATACCTCGAGCCAGGCTCCTTAGAGAGAAAAGACAGAACACCCAGATAGACAAAATCATGAATGAAAAAGGATCTATTATAACCAATCCCTTAGAAATACAAGCAATCATTAGATTACTATGAAAAACTATATGCCAACAAACTGGACAATCTAGAAGAAATGGACAAATTCCTAAACATGCATGCACTACCAAAATTCAAACAAGAAGAGATAGAAAGCATGAACAGACAGATAACCAGTGAAAAAATCAAATCCATTATCAAAAATCTCCCAATGAATAGAGCCCAGGGCCAGATGGCTTCCCAGGGGAATTCTACCAGACATTTAAAGCAGAGCTAATACTCATTCTTCTCAAACTATTCCAAAAAATAGAAAGAGAGGAAAACTTCCAAACTCATTCTATGAAGTCAGCATCACTTTGATTCCTAAACCAGACAGAGACCCAGCAAAAAAGAGAACTACAGACCAATATCCTTAATGAATACAGATGAAAAATATTCAACATGATACTAGCAAATCGAATTCAATAGCATATAAAAAATATATCTATCATGATCAAGTGGGATTCATTCCTGGGTTACAGGCTGGTTCAATATTCGCAAATCCAACCATGTGATCCATCACATTAACAAAAGAAAAGGTAAAAACCATATGATCCTGTCAATAGATGCTGAAAAAGCAGTTGACAAAATATAGCATCCTTTCTTAATAAAAACCCTTGAGAAAGTCAGGAATAAGGAACTTATTTAAACATTACAAAACCAATTTATGAAAAGCCCACAGCTAATATCATCCTCAATGGGGAAAAACTGAGAGCTTTCCCCCTGAAATCATGAACATGACAGGGGTGTCCACTCTCACCACTGTTGTTTAACATAGTGCTGGAAGTCCTAGCATCAGCAATCAGACAACAAAAGGAAATAAAAGGCATCAGAATTGGCAAAGAAGGAGTCAAACTTTCACTTTTTGCAGATGCCATGATTCTCTACATGGAAAACCTGACAGACTCAACCAGAAGGCTACTAGAACCGACCAATGAATTCAGCAAAGTCACTATGTGCAAAATCAATGTACAGAAATCAGTTGCATTTCTATACACCAATAATGAAGCAACAGAAAAAAATCAAGAAACGGATCCCATTCACAATTGCATGAAAAACCATAAAATGCCTAGGAATAAACCTAACCAAGGATGGAAAAGACCTATACAATGAAAACTATAGAAAACTTATGAAAGAAGTTGAAGAAGACCCCAAGAAATGGAAAAACATTCCATGCTCATGAATTGGAAGAATAAACATTGTGAAAATGTCATTAGTACCCAAAGCAATCTACACATTCAATGCAATCCCCATCAAAATTGCACCAACATTCTTCTCAAAGCTAGAACAAACTATCCTAAAATTTGTATGGAACCACAAAAGACCCCGAACAGCCAAAGTCATATTGAAGAAGAAAACCAAAATTGGAGGCATCACAACCCTTGACTTTACCCTCTACTACAAAGCAGTCATCATTAAGACAGTATGGTATTGGCACAAAAACAGACACATAGACCAATGGAAAGGAATAGAGAACCCAGAACTGGGCCCACAAATGGCCAATTAATTTTTGACAATGCAAGAAAGAGTATCTGATGGAAAAAGGACTGCCTTTTTAGCAGGTGGTGCTGGGAGAACTGGAAGGCAACAAGCAGAATGAAACTAGACCACTTTCTTACACAATACACAAAAAATAAACTCAAAATAGATGAAGGATCTGAATGTGAGACAGGAAACCATCAAATCCCTTGAGGAGAAAGTAGAAAACAGCCTCCTTGACCTCAACTGCAGCAATTTCCTACTCAATGCATCACAAAGACAAGGAAAATAAAAGCAAAAATGAACTATTGGGATGGACCTCATCAAGAAAAAACTTCTGCAGTGCAAAGGAAACAATCATGAAAACTAATAGGCAACCGACAGAATGGGAAAAGATAGTTGCAAATGACATGTCAGATAAAGGGCTAGTATCCCAAAACTACAAGGAACTCAGTACTCCACATCTGAAAAACAAATAATCCAGTGAAGATATGGGCAGAAGACATGAACATACACTTCTCCAAAGAGGACATCCAGATGGCCAACAGACACATGAAACGAGGCTCAGCATCACTCATCATCAGGGAAATACAAATCAATACCACACAGAAATACCACCTCATGCCAGCCAGAGTGGCCAAAATGAACAAATCAAGAGACTATAGATGCTGATGAGGGTGTGGAGAAACGGGCACCCTCCTACACTGTTGGTGGGAATGTAAACTGGTACAACCACTGTGGAAAGCAGTATGGAGGTTCCTCAAAAAACTATCAAGAGAACTCCCCTATGACCCAGCAATAGCACTGCTAGGGATTTACCCAAAGGATACAGAAGTGCTGATGCATAGGAGAACATGTACCCCAATATTCATAGTGGTACTTTCTACAACAGCCAAATCCTGGAAAGAGCCTAAATGATGTCCATCACCTGATGAATGGATCAGGAAGAAGTGGTATACACACACACACACACACACACACACACACACACACACACACACACAATGGAGTATTACATGGCAATGAGAAAGAATGAAATATGGCCATTTGAAGCAAAGTGGATGGACCTTGAGGGTGTCATGCTAAGCGAAATAAGTCAGGTGGATAAGGACAGATATCAGATGTTTGCACTCATAGGTGTAACAGGGAAAACCTAACAGAGGACCATAGGGAGGAAAAGGGAGAAAGAGAGTTGAGGAGATAGAGTAATGCAAATCATGAGGACTAGTGAATACTGAAAATGAACTGAGGGCTGAAGGGGGAAGGGAAGGGTAGAAGGGGGGGTTATAATGGAGGAGGGCACTTGTGGGGAAGAGTACTGGGTGTTACGTGGAAACCAATTTGACAATAAACTATTAAAAAAACAAAGTTAATTTCTTCTTCCTCACTTTCTTTGCAGAATTCTACTCATAGTTTTAGCAAAATTCATACCAATTGCTTTATACCAAACTGCTTATACAGATGCTTATACCAATTGCTTTGTATTAGTGTTGGGCATTTTCTATTCTTGGGATAAAAAATAAATTCATTGAGGACAATGAGTTTAAAAATTTTCCCAAGTGCCCTAGTATTGCAGTTTGAAAACATTATTTGAACATTATTTGAAGGAAGTAGGTATGCTAAAATAGGCATTTAATTTTATTTATTTTTAATATTATGGTACAAGTTTATAGCTTCTAATAGAGACAATGGCATTACTTACCAATATTACCATTTCGAGAGGAATTTATAAGGGGTGATGAGGAAGAAGATATTCCCTAGCAAGCTAGATAAACTGATGAAAATGACAATCATGGATTTTCTTTACCCTTTATCCAAATTGATAGAACTTTTTTCCAAATTCTTCCATTAAATCTAACATTTTACACTCAGTTAGGGAGCCTACAATAATAAAATGGTTTTGCTATCCAAAAGTAACTGATAGTTTTCCACATTTGTCTGATATAAAGAATTCAAAGAAGAAATGTTTGGGGTACCTGGGTGGCTCAGTTGCGTAAGCATTTGACTTGAGCTCAGGTCATGATCTTGAGGTCTGTGAGTTTGAGCCTACATCAGGCGCTGTGCTGACAGTTTAGAGCCTGGAGCCTGTTTCGGAATCTATGTCTCCCTCTCTCTCTGCCCCTCTCCCTCTCCCATTCCTACTCTGTCTCTCAAAAATGAATAAATGTTAAAAAAAGTTTTTAATTAAAAATATGTATATTGGCAAATAATTCTCTACTAAAGAAACATTTATTTTATTAATCACTTAAATTCAAAGTGACATACTCAAACTACAAAAAAGAAAGTATAATATAGCAGACACTCATGTTTAGGGGTTGACACAGGGGCACTGATGTCAGAAGACCTGGGTTTGAATCACAGTTCTTTCAATGGTTACTTCTGAGACCTTGGTGAATCGTTTTAAGATTCAATTTCCTTATTTGAAAAATGATGATGCTACTATACACTAGCAACTAGAGTTGCTCTTGTGATTAAATGATTATCTGCTGTATAGTAAGAACCCATTAAATGAGAACAATTATATTATTTGTCCTTGGCATTACTTTTATTATGATCTTTCAATATTAACTAGAATACTAATTTAAATACTTTTATTAATGATACCTTTACTGTTAGAATAGGCAAATTAAGATTAGCCACCAACCTTCTTCTTCCAACAGTTTTTTTCTAATTACATTTACTTTAGAAGTTAAATGAAAACCTATTTGACCCCTGATAGAACAGTTAAATCAAATTGCACTGTAGGTTTTATAAACTGTGATTAAGAAGTCAATGTAAAATTTTCTCTAACTTAAAAGATAGTTTACATTTAAATATTTTATACATTGTAAAATTATAAAATTAATACAACTTTATTTCATCATATTTGGAATATAAAGGGAAAATATATTGCACATAATTCAACTTTCTTAACACAGCCATCATTACCATTTTAGGTATTTCTCTTTTTAATTTTTTATTATTTTTTTAATGTTCATTTGTTTTTGAGGGGGTAGGGGCAGAGAGAGAGGGAGAATCAGAAGCAGGCTCCAGACTCCGAGCTGTCAGCACAGAGCCTGATGCAGGGCTGGAACTCACAAACCACGAGATTATGACCTGAGAGGAAGTCAGACACTTACCTGACTGAGTCACCAGTTGCCCCCATTTTAGGTATTTCTAATCTATTTTCCAATTAAGTGTTTTAACATCACTGCAAAATAGTATTACGATTTCTCCTTTTACTTTGTAATTATCTTTCAATTTTGTTGTATAGTTAGAGTCACTACATAATCTATTATTCAAACTAGGGCGTTTTCGAGAGTTAAAAATGTGCTATTATTAATCATGTCAAATCAAGAGGAATAAACTGTGATGACTTGAGCAAACAGGGACATTTGGTTACCCTATATATAATCTTTGAATTCATCCTGCAGGTATACCATAATTTATTAGCAATGTCCTTATTGTTATGCATTAAAATGTAGCTTTTAATTTAAACCAAAATCAATGCTTCTTCAGAATTGGTGAAATTCAGCAAAAGGATCCCAAGTATCTAAATACCATCTTCATATGTTTCTATCTGTAAAAGCACATACAGATGTTTACCTACTTCAAAAGGTTACTGTAAAGATGAAAATGAAATAATGTCTCTAACAGCCTGAGGCATGATAGACTTTCGATAAATGTTGGTCCATGGTTTTCTCATTTAGTAGTTGTTCTCAATTTTCTAAAGGTAATTTTCATCAATGATTTGGTTAAGGCATTCAGACTATACTATAAAGTTCACATCTAAAACTAAAACTAAAACTGTAACTTTTATATTCCAGGGTCTTCATGACTTACTACTTCATAGAAATCTTGAGTCAAAGAAAATGAACAGAAAAGCAAGAGAGAAAAATCAACGAAAACTCAAATATGCTTTTTGAAAAAAAAAAGTTGACAAATTTCTGGTCAGACTAATAAGCAACTTATGGGTGCGAAGAATGAAAGAGAGAGCACCACTAGAGAATCTGTAGGTATTAAAGGGTTGATAGAAGAACATTATAAAAAATAAGATGCCAATAAATTTGAAAACTTATATGAATGTACAAATTCCTGAAAATCAGAAACCATCAAAGATCACTCAACAACGACAACAACAAAAGCCCAGGTAATTTGAATAGTTATTATGGAAATTAAATTTGTAATTGAAAAATTTTCAACTAAGAGAAGTCCAGGCTCAGATGGCTGCACTGGCAAAGTCTACCAATATTTAAGGAGGAAATAATTCTAATTCTGTACAAACTCTTATACAAAATAGAAGAGAACGTTTCCTAACTATTTTTATGAGGCCAGTTTTACCCAGTTACCCCAGTCAAAAAAAATTATAAGAAAAACTTCAGACTAATATGCTTCATGAATATAGATGGGAAAATTCTCTACAAAATATTAGCAAATCAGAGCCATTAATTTATAAAAAAATAGTAATACTTCCTAATCAATTAAGGTTTATTTCTGGAATGCAAATTTGGATCATCATTCAAAAACCATTTAATGTAATTCACTATATCATTAGATTGCAGAAGAAAAAAACCCATCATCATGTCAACAGATGCTTGAAAAACAAGAGCTTTGACAAAATTCCATAACTTTGCCAATTTGACAAAATTGATAATAAAAAGTCTCAGCAAACCAGATATCAAAGATGTAGCAGACAGATCCCAAGATGGCCTCCATGACCCTTACTTCCTGATGTTCATGCTTTTGTATGATCTTCCTTAGAGTGTGGTAAGACTTGTCACCTGCTTCTAATCGAAGGAATATGTCAAATGAGATGTCATTCACATAACTATATTCTAATACTTTCTTGCTAGAAGATCAATTACTCAGCTGCTGGCCTTTAAGAAGCAAGCTGCCTATGGAGAGGTTCAATATGGCTGGGAGCTGTACCGACACTAAGATTCAAGGGTGCCCTTGGCTGACAGGCAGCAAAAAGCTAGAGCTCTCAACTTTATAATAAATAGCATGGAAATGAATTCTGCCAATAACCTGAGTAAGCTTTAAAGTAGATTCTCCTTCAATTGAGCCTCCAGATGAGAATACAGCTTGGTAGATACTTAATTGCAGCTTGGTGAAACTCTGAGGAAGGGAACTATAATAAACATGCCCAGATTCCTGACCCACAGGAATTGTGATATGATAAATATGTATTGTCTGAGCAACTAAACTAATGATAATTTCTTACATGGCATTAGAAAACAAACACAGATTATGATATCTGGTCTTGGGATTCTGCTGTAGTAAATTCCTAAAAAGGTGGAGTGGCTTAAGAACCACCTGGTGGTCAAGAAACTGAACAATGGTTGAAGGATATCCTAGAGAAAACCTCACTTCTCTTGAATATATTGAAAGTAGAAACTTAAACTTTGGGTAACCTGTTGGGGGGAATTCAAAGGAAAATAAAGAATGAGTTATTGAAAAATTCCCCAACCTGATAAAAGGCATGAATGAAAAAACAAGTAATAATCACACATGATGGTGAAATCTGAATGCTTTCTCCCAAGTTTGGGAACAAGGCAATGTCTCTTTTAAATGATTTTATTTAACATTGTATAGGAAGTCCTATTCAGGACAATAAGGTGAGAAAAAGAAAGAAAGAAAGAAAGAAATGAATGAATGAATGAATAAATAAATAAATAAATAGCACAGAGATTGAAAATGATGGGGAAAAAAACCTGTCTACATTCACAGGCAACATGACAATTTACAAAGGAAACCACCCCAAATCTATAAAATGTCTACTAGAATAAGTAAATTTAGTGAAGTTGCAGGATATAAGATCCAATAAGAAAAACTAATTATATTTCTATATACTAAAAATAAACAACTGAGTGACGGAACAATCTTTTGCAAAGGCACAAACACCATGAAATACTGGGAGTTAGATGAATGAAACATACACAAGATTTGTATGCTGAAATCTACAAACCATTGCTAAAAGAAATTTTAAAAGATCTAAGTAACTATAAAACTATAAAGATCTAAATAAATTTTCTCAGGAATATCCAATATATTTGAGATGCTAGCTCTGCACAAATGGATTTACTGATTCAATGTAATCTCTATTAAAATGGCAGAAGGATTTTATATTTTTGTAGATATTGGCAAGCTGGTTATAAAATTTATATGGAAAATTAAAAGGTATAGATAGCCCATGTAATTTTGATAAAGAAGAACACAGTTGAAGGATTCACCTCCCTTTATTGTATGAATTGCCAAAAAGTTACAGTAAGTAAAACAATATGAAATTAATGTAAGAACAGGCATATAGATTAATGCACAAATTATTGAATTCATAAGTGGATCCAAACACATATGGTCCACTGATGTACAAAAAATGGTACTCAGGTAATTTTATGGAGAAAGGATAATTTTTTTGACAAATGATAATGGAACAATTGGATAGTCATATGTAAACAATCTAACAAATAAGCAAGCAAACAAACAAAAAACCACATAAATAGGACCCTCACATAGACCTAAGTGTAAAGTCTAAACTATAAAAATTCTAAAGGAACACATAGGAAAAAATTTTTATTATTATGAATTTGGCAAGATCACATATATATGAAGAAGTATAAAACAATGAAAAATTTGTAAATAGTACTTCATCAAAATCAAAAACTTTTCTTTAAAAATCACTATTTTAATAATGAAAAGATAAGTCATAGGAGCAATTATATGCAAACAAATAAAAGACATAGGCAGAATATATAAAGAATTCTTATAATTCAATAAGAAAAGACAAGTCAATAAAAATAAACAAGATATTTGAACTTTTACCAAAGAAACAGTTGTAAATAAATACATGAAAACATGTTACTTAGACATGAAAAATACAAATTCAATCTACAGTGAAATACCATAATAAGATACCATGTCTACTAGCCTGGGTAAAATAGAAAAAAAAAACCTGATAGCACCAAATTCTGATGAAGATTAGGAACAACAGAAACTCTAATAAATTGCCAATGAGAAAGGTAATAGGATAGCTGTTTTGGAAAACAGTTGGGATATATCTTATAAGGTTAAACATACATGCACTATACTACCCAATATACTAGTCTTAGGTGTTTATCCAATAGAACTAATATATGCTTGCACAAAAAACAAAAATGTCTATCAATTGATGAATAAACTGCAGTATTTCCATACAATGGAATACTACCTAGAAATAAAAGGGGACGTAAGACTAATTCTTGACTCAATGTAGATAAATCACAAAGTCACTGTGTTATGTAAAAGAAGTCAGACACAAAAGCATGATATCATTTACATGACATTTTGGAAAAGGCAAAACCATGGGTATAGAAATCAGAGGAGTGGATGACTGAGGTGAAGGAACATTTTGGGGAGATGAAAATAGTCTACGTATCTTATTACAGTGATGGTCTACAACTACACATATTTGTTAAAATTCACTGAGCCATGTACCTAAAAAGATGAGTTTTACCATATGTAAATGATATCTAGAAAAACCTTTACAATTAGTATATTACTTAAACTGACTTTTGTATTGAGTAATTTTTTAATTAATTCCCAAATTACTTGATGCTTTTAATGTTAGGCATTTTTTTTTTTTATGAAATAGGACATACTCATTCATCTTCTACAAAGTAAACCATATGGAAGGAATTCAGATACATAGCAGGTCAAACCACAGTCTTTAAGCTTCTTAAAGATATAAATCATCATCTGATTTCTACTCCCAAAGACCTAATCATGATTTCTAAATAAGATGAGCTATTAGAATTAAAGAAGTCAAAACAATTCATCATCTGTCCTGGATTATAACTCAAGGCAAGGACTTGGTTGCTGTCTTGGTGTGAAAAGTTAGTAATGTCTATTCTTTGTTGAGAAATTGCATTTTGGTTTAATAGTATTAGGAAACACCTTTCATAGTATTTTTCCTTCCATACTCCACTGTTAATGTAGGAAAGTTGTTATCTTTCAAACATATCTTACCTCTTGATGTTCCACACTTTCTACTAAAGGCCTTAAATTATCTCACAAACTATTCACTGTAAAAATCTCCATCTAAACTTCTGTCTCCTTTTATATTGTTTCTAGTCTTATCTACAGCCTCTTTTCATGATCCATAGAGAAACCATACTCATTTACTACCTCTTCTTAGCTGTACTGATAAAAAAAAAAAACCTCCCTTCAAACTCCCTTTGATAAACTTCCTTTGGTCTTCTAAAAAACACTGCACTCATCGAATGCCTTTCTAGTGGGTTTCCAGTTTTCCTAGTCTCCCCAACTTCATACAGACAGAACTCAGTTTTTTCTCCCAAATTCTATTGTCAGTTTTTGTATAATTATGTCAGTTTTACTGAGACTCCTTATCTGCATCCCATACCATTGATTTATTTCAATCTCTCTCTAATATTGCTATTACTATCTTTCCAGGTTTTATGTCCACTTCCATTGTTAAGTGACTTTAAGATTCAGAATCATGACTTATCCAATCCATTCACTGCATGGTTTCTTGACCCATTTGATTGCACAGTACATTGTATCCCTATGACATAACTATAATTTGCCAACACTGACCCGTGCTGGGTCTCATCTTCCCATGGCACTTCTCTACTAACAGCTCATAAGCCACAAATATCCCATTTTTAAGATGATTTTCTTTTTTTTCTTAAGTTTATTTATTTATTTTGAGAGAGACAGAGAGTATGAGGGGGGAAGGAATGAGATAAGGGTGAGAGAAAGAGAATCCCAAGCATCTTCCATGATGTCAGTACAGAGCCCAACATTAGGCTTGATCCCACACCTGTCAGATCATGACCTGAGCTGAAATCAAGAGTCTGATGCTTAACCAACTGCATCACCCAGGCACCCCCAAATTACCCCATTTCTGATCACAGCATCTAAACCATCCAAGTCTTCCATTCTGCTATCCTCATAGAATTGTCTTTTTCCCCTTTCTGGCACACAAACACCCCCCTTATCTGGTCATACGTAATTCATTTTCCAGCTGGAACTACATGATCAACTATTTTCATAAACCTATCAATTTATTAACCTATTACATTTTCTTGAACTTTCACCACATCTTTGATGTTAATTTTCCACCATGATCATAAATCATAACTAATAACTGTTTCCTTAGTTTCAGTGCACTTTCATGGAATGTTGTGTGAGAGGCACATAGTCTGCTTCAAAGTGATGCCATCTTGTGCCAATTAGGCCTTCATCATTATTCAGCAAAGCTTTTGATCTTCTTTTGTTAAACTATTCTGATTTCATTATTACCCCCATCATTGTGTTAAACTGAATTTTAAATACAGGCGTTAAAGTTCATTTGTTATGTGAATTTTCTTTATCTGGGTACATTATTATTCAATGGAATCATAAATATAAATAAAATGTAATCATTCATACTCACTTAGAAATGGGATTGACACTGGCTTCAATAATTGTTAAACACTTACAGCATTTAATATTTTCTGGAAATTCTTGAACACCTAAAATGTAAAAATAAATAAACAAACAAACAAATAAATAAATAAATAAATAAATAAATAGCAAGCACATGAAAAGGTCATGGCAAAAATTCTTCAAACTATGGTTCTAATATTAAGAATAATTAATTAAAATTATGAATTAATATATACTATAGAATAGTACCAATATATTAAGTAAGTACAATAATGTAATAACATATTAGTGTCACATAATATATACATGCATTTAATAAATAAAATTTAAATGTTAATATTTTTATCACAGTAATAGTTGGAAATTGGTTATAAAGTTGCAGACAACTATATGTTTGGCATAAGATACATCTTTGCTTTTTAGTAATTTAAAGCAATTAAAAAATAGGCATTTGATCATTAAGTGCCACTACTGGAGTGTGGGGATAATAAGCAGATAATAAGGGGATTATAAGAAGATGCAAAGAAAACAAAAGATAAAAATCTTTGTTTCTTTTATTTTATAAGATGGGAAGATTGAACATGCACATGTGAAAGATAAAGATATATAACAAAACAATAGATATTCCCAATCTAATGTGGCTTTCTAGCAAATTTTACGCAATTCTTCCTTGTTGGCTGCACAGAGTATAGTTCTACATTTGCCTGAAAGGGTGAAGAGGTGAGCAGCTCTTCATTGGATCCTCTATCAAGTCTCTGAGGCGGCCAGCCCAGTTCATCATCCTACACCCTTAGAGAAATGCTCATCTGCTGTTAAAGTTATGCCATGGTCTGTGTAACAGAAAAATAAGTCTTTCTAGAAAGCTGAAACTAAGTAAGCCACAAACCTATACCATATATGTGAGGGTCAAAGAAATAAAAGATGTGGAGGATATTTCAACTGACACAAATGAATCACATATAGCAGGTCATGCAAAAGTTAGAAAAGAAGGCAGCAATGTGAAGCTATTCATATATGTTTAAACTACTACCTGCTCCAAATTTTAGAAATTATTAAGGGGTAAAATTTCTATAAAGTACTAGACCTGCTCAGTATTTCATATATGACAAAAGGATAAGGAACATTTTTGTGGCAAGATTTTGTTGAACTCTTTAATTACATATACCCAAGAAAGAAAACCCTCCACCTTACAAGATTCTATTGACCTAGACCACCATGTCCACAGAACCTTGAAGCCAGTGAAGCAGCAGGAGGACAGTCAAATCAAGACAGCTTATTTACCCACTGTAAAATAAGGGTACAAAAGAGGGCATAGAGATATTTCTCATGCTTTTTCTCCCTGTGTTAAATTTCATTAGAAACTATGCTGTCCTAAAGTTATTGCGGAAGTATTTTTGCTTCTTAATAAGAACCCAAGGAAGTGTAGGAGCTCCATTACATACAACTTGAATGAGAAAAGCCAATTCTCTTTTTTGGAGAAGCCATAACATCTAGAGCCGTCCTCATTAACTAGACCTTAATAAAATGGCAAAGAAGTCAATAAGTGAATCCTTGAGATATCCCCAATATTTATCTCTTAGTATTTATATTTACTTTGGATATCTGCAACCAACAGGTAAGGAAGGCTTCTTTTTACCCCTTACACCAGAAACTCCAACTCTACAGGCAATATAATGGCAATAAATTTATATCTTTCAGTACTCACTCTAAACATCAGTGGACTAAATGCTCCAATCAAAAAACATAGGGTAACAGAATGGATAAGAGAACAAGATCCATCTATATGTTGTTTACAAGAGACCCACTTTAGATGTAAGGACACCTTCAGATTGACTGTAAGAGGATGAAAAAACATCTAATGCTATGCTAATGCTAGCCAAAGAAAGCCAGAGTAGCCATACTTATATCAGACAATCTAGACTTGAAAATAAAGACTGTAAAAAAGAGATGAAGAAGGCCATTATATCATAATTAAGGGGTCTATCCACCAAGAAGACCTAACAATTATAAATATTTATAGTTCAAATGTGAGAGCACCCAAATATATAAATCAATTAATCACAAACATAAAGAAACTCATTGATAATACTACCATAATAGCAGGGGACTTCAACACCCCACATACAGCAATGGACAGAACATCTAAACAGATAATCAACAAGGAAACAATGGCTTTGAATAACACACGGGACTGGATAGACATATCAGATATATTCAGAACATTTCATCCTAAAGAAGCAGAATATACATTCTTCTCTAGTGCACATGGAACGTTCTCCAAGATAGATCACATACTGGGACACAAATCAGCCCTCAACAAGTACAAAAAGATCAAGATCACAAAGTGCATATTTTCAGACCATAACACTATGAAACTTGAAATCGACCACAAGAAAAAATATGGAAAGAAAACAAATACTTGGAGACTAAAGAACATATTACTAAGGAATAAATGGGCTAACCAAGAAGTTAAAGTGGAAATTAAAAATACATGACAGCTAATGGAAATGATAACACCACAGCCCCAAACCTCTGGGATTCAGTAAAGGCAGTCCTGAGAGAGAAATATATGGTGATCCAGGCCTCCCTAAAGAAGGAAGAAAGGTCTCAGATATAAAACCTAACCTTACACCTTAAAGAGCTGGTAAAAGAACAGCAAATAAAACTCAAAACCAGCAGAAGACAGGAAATAATGAAGATTAGAGCAGAAATCAATGCTATCAAAACAAAACAAACAAACAAACAAACAAACAAAAAACTGCAGTAGAACAGATCAATGAAAGCAGAATCTGGTTCTTTGAAAGAATTAACAAAATTGATAAACCCCTAGCCAGTTAGATCAAAAAGAAAAAGGAAAGTACCCAAATAAATAAAATGAAGAAGAATAAAAGAGGAGATATCACAACCAACAAAGCAGAAATACAAACAATAAGAGAATATTATGAGCAATTATATGCCAATAAAATTGGCAATCTTGAAGAAATGGACAAATTCCTAGAAACATATAAACTACCAAAACTGAAACAGAATCAAATTAGTAATAAAAACTCTCCCTAAAAAAAAAAAGTCCAGGGCCAGATGGCTTTCCAGGGGAATTCTACGAAACATTTAAAGAAGAGTTAACAGGGGGGCCTGGGTGGCTCATTCAGTTAAGCATCCGACTTTGGCTCAGGTCATGATCTCTAGTTCGTGGGTTCAAGCCCCACATCAGACTCTGTGCTACAGCTCTGAGCCTGGAGCCTGCTTTGAATTCTGTATGTCACTCTCTCTCTCTGAGTTTCCCCTGCTTGCCCTGTCATTCTCTCAAAATAAATAAACATTAAAAAGTTTAAAAAAATAAAGAAGAGTTAACAACTATTCTCTTGAAGCTGTTCCAGATAATAGGAATGGAAGGAAGACTTTCAAACTCTTTCTAGGAAACCAGCATTACCTTGATTCCAAAACAGACAAAGACCTCACAAAAAAGGGGAACTATAGACCAATTTCCCTGATGGATATGGATTCAAAAATCCTCAACGAGACACTAACCAACAGGATCCAACAGCACATTAAAAAACTATTCACCACGACCAAGTGGGATTTATACCTGGTTCAATATTTGCAAATCAATCAATGTGATTCATCATATCACATCCAAGAAAAGAAAGGACAAGAACCACATGATCCTCTCAATAGATGCAGAGAAAGCATTTGAGAAAATACAGCATCCTTTCTTGATAAAAACCCTCAAGAAAGTAGGGATAGAAGGATCATACCTCAAGATCATAAAAGCCATATATGAAAGAACCACTGTTAATATCATGTTCAATGGGGAAAAACTGAGAGCTTTCCCCATAAGATCAGGAACAAGACAGGGATGTCCACTCTCACTGCTGTTATTCAACATAGTATTGGAAGTCTTAGCCTCATAAGCAGACAACACAAAGAAATAAAAGGCATCCAAACTGGCCAGGAGGAAGTCAAACTTTCATTCTTCACAGATGACATGATACTTTATATGGAAAAACCAACAAGATTCCACCAAAAAGGTGTTAGAATTGATCCATTAATGCACAGAAATAGGTTGCATTCCTATATACCAATAATGAAGCAACAGAAAGATAAATCAAGGAATTGATCCTATTTACAACTCCACCAAAATCCATCAAATACCTAAGAATAAATCTAACCAAAGAAGTGAAAATCTATACACTGAAAACTATAGAAAGCTTATGAAAGAAATTGATGAAGACACACACAAAAAATAAAAAAATATTCCATGCTCCTGGATAGGAAGAACAAATATTGTTAAAATGTCAATACTATCCAAAGAAATCTACATATTCAATACAATACCTATCAAAATAACACCATCATTCTTCCCAGTGCTAGAACAAACAATCCTAAAATTCATATGGAACCACAAAAGACCCTAACAGCCAAAGCAATCTTGAAAAACAAAGCCAAAGCTGGAGGCATCACAATCACAGACTTCAAGCTGTATTACAAAGCTATAATCATCAAGACAGTATCATTCTGGCACAAGAGCAGACATTTAGATCAATGGAACAGAATAGAGAACCCAGAAACGAGCCCACAAATATATAGCCAACTCCTCTTTGACAAAGTAGGAAAGAATATTCAATGGAATAAAGACTCTCTTCAGCAAATGGTGCTAGGAACACTGGACAGAGACATGCAGAAAAATGAACCTGGGCCATTGTTTCATACCATACACAAAAATAAACTCAAAATGGATGAAAGACTTAAACTTAAGACAAGAAGCCACCCAAATCCTAGAAAAGAAAACAGGCAAATATCTCTTTGACCTTGGCTGCAGCAACTTCTTACTCAACCCATCTCCAGAGGCAAGGGAGACAAAAGCAAAAGTGAATTATTGGGACCTCATCAAAATAAAAAGATTCTGTACATCAAAAGAAACAAGCAGCAAAACTAAAAGGCAACCAATGGGAGAAGATATTTGCAAATGACACATCAGATAAAGGGTTGGTATCCAAAATCTATAAAGAACTTTTCAAACTCAACACCCAAAACACAAATAATCCAGTGAAGAAACGTACAAAAGACATGAATAGATGCTTCTCCAAAGAAGATACCCAGATGGTCAACTGACCATGAAAAAATGCTCAACATCACTCATTATTAGGGAAATATGAATCAAAACCACAATGAGATACCACCTCACACCTGTCAGAATGGCTAACATTAACAACTCAGGCAACAACAGATGTTGGTGAGGATGCGGAGAAAGGGGATCATTTTTGCATTGCTAGTGGGAATGCAAACTGGTGCAGCCACTCTAAAGAACAGTATGGAGGTTCCTCAAAAAATTAAAAATAGAACTTCTTTATGACCCAGCAACTGCTCTACAAGGTATTTAACAAAGGGATATAGATATGCTGTTTTAAAGGGGCACATGCACCCCAGTATTTACAGCAGAACTATCAACAATAGACAAACTATGGAAAAAGCCCAAATGCCCATTGATGGACAAATGAATAAAGAATGTGTGGTATATAGATACAATGTAGTATTACTCAGCAATCAAAAAGAATGAAATATTGCCCTTTGCAACTATGTGGATGGAACTAGAGGGTATTATGTTAAGCGAAATTAGTCAGTCAGAGAAAGAAAAATATCATATGACTTCACTCATATGAGGACTTTAAGATACAAAACAGATGAACATAAGGGAAAGGAAGCAAAAATAATATAAAAACAGGGAGGGGGACAAAGCATGAGACTCTTAAATATGTAGAACAAACAGAGGGTTGCTGGAGAGGTTGTGGGAGCGGGGGATGGGCTAAATGGGTAAGGGGCATTAGCAAATCTACTCCTGAAATAATTGTTGCACTATTTGCTAACTAATTAAATTAATTATTAAAATTAAAAAAAAAAAGAAATACAGTTGACACTTGACCAACATAGGTTTGAACTACATGGGTCCACTTAAATGTGAATTATTTTTTGATAAATACATGCAGTACTGTAAATGTATTCTCTCTTCTTTATGAATTTCTTAACATTTTCTTTTCTCTAGTTTATGTGGTTGTAAGAATACAGTACATAATACATTTGATATTCAAAATATGTGTTGATTGACTGTGTGTAATTGATAAAGCTTCTGGGTGACAGAATGTTATTAATAGTTAAGTTTTTAGAGAGTAAAAAGTTATATGTGGATTTTCAGCTGTGTAGGGGATTGGTGCCCAACCCCTACGTTGTTCATGGGTCAACAGTAAATGGAAGAAAACTATGTCAGTTAACAAAGGAACCAAATATCAAAATAAGCTGGCTTGAGGTAACACATTTGCAAAATTTATCCACCTAAAAGAACACAGCAAATAAGTAGAAATTAGTGTGCTGAAAGAATATCCCAATACCTAATCAGTATAGTATCTGAGATAAATGCTTAAAGGTTTCCAGGGGGACTTTACCATATGTCCTAATATATGGGCCCTACTGTTTAAGTTCTAGAGCATATCTTTTACTCAAAGTTCAGTTCAAACATGAAGAGGTAGCTTATCAAAGAGCTAACAGCACAGGTTGGAGGCATAACTGAATCTCAAGTGCTGTCATATAACTAACTGTTATTTTATATAATATTTGAGCATTCATTTCTTGTCTAATTAGAATATTGATCTGAGTATTAAATGGTAGGAAGGTAAAGAAATTAGTATCAGGTCTGGCACTAGATAGAATTCACATATTAAAAACAGGTAAGGTAACTTACTCTTCTCTAGGCCACTGTGTAAAATAATTTAATTCTCTTAATAATCTTATGGGAAGATATATTAAGCAATATTATTTTCATTATATGGATGAAGAACCATATATTCACAAAGATTCGGTGACTTATTTAAATACATAGTGGGAATTTACAGATAAGAATGTATAAGGTAAGATTTAATTCAATTTGAAACACTATGTCTTTTATTCCTTTTTCCTTCATTATGTTACTTCTTATTAAAATTACAGTAGATTTTATTATAGAATCCACACCTTTATCAACCAGTCTTTAATCTGTCTGGCCCTCTGAAATACAGTGTTTTCAATTTATAAGAAAA
>NC_043707.1:85918257-85950683 GCF_006229205.1 Suricata suricatta
TTCTTCCAGAGGTGTGGAGAAGAAGGGAAAGGGGGAGAATTCTAAAATCAATCAAATATGGATCTTTCCTACCTAGCATGAGAGAAAATGAAAAATCATGGCTAAAATTATGGAAAGAGCCTAAGTTTTCATCAACTGATGAATGGATCAAGAAGATGTGGTTTACATATGCAATGGAATACTACATGGCAATGTGAAAGAATGAAATCTGGCGATTCGTATCAACATGGATGGAACTCGAGGTCATGCTAAGTGAAATAAGTCAGGCAGAGAAGGACAGATACCATATGCTTTCACTCACAATTGGAACAGGAGAAATTTAACAGAAGACCATGGGGGAAGGGAAGGGGGAAATATAGTTGGGGAGAGGGAGGGAGGCAAACCATGAGAAATCTTGAATACTGAGAACAAACTGAGGGCTGATGGGGAAGGGGGAGAGGGGAAGGGGGTTGATGGGCATAGAGGAGGGCACTTGTGGGGATGAGCACTGGGTGTTATGTGGAAATCAAGTTGACAATAACTATAAAAGAAAAAAGAAAGAAAATCATGGCTAAATTTAGGTTTAGAATATATCTGGTTAATTGGTTTTTTTTAGACTATCTTATCAAGGACTAATACAGACAACTCAGTCTTGAGAGTCATCTTAAACCTGTAAATAATACAGGTTTCAACTTTATTTAATTATAAAAAAAGATTATTTGTGTCAAAATAAAAATCAAAACTAAAGTGCCTTTGAAATTTTGGGTTAGGTTTTAAGTTGGTAATAAAGTATGAAAATAAATGTTTTTCCCCATACAATAGATAAATATAGAGTCTAAATGTAGCAAACAATTTTGTCATTATCAAACACAGAGCCATGTTAACAAGAGTAAGAGCAACACTGATCCTAATGATCATAAATGAAAGGTAAACCTGAGTGTAAGACATTTACATAACATAGAAACTGTCTTTAAATCTTACTTTCTGAATATATTTATTTAATGTGTTATAATTTTTATCTGTCCTCATCCACTCTCTCACCTAAATCTTCAATCTACATATCATCCATATAAATACATTTATAGTCTATCATCTGCATGAACATGTATTTAACTATTTAGTACATGTAGCTGTCTCTTCTTAATACCTAGCATTTTAAATTATATAATGTCTGAAATGAAATAATACTAAACACTAATGAGACATGCTACTTGCTTATAAATTAGGGATTCACTGCTTTACCATCTTATTGCATATGATTCTCTGATATTTGAGTCATTAACTGCAATAATAAGGTGCTTGAGAGAAAAGGGTCATTTCATAGGTTAGACAAATATTTGAGTAACTATTCTGTTAGGAACTGTAATTAATATTGGGAATAGAGGAGCACCTGGGTGGCTCAGCTGGTTAAGCATCCAACTTCGGCTCAGGTCATGATCTCATGGTTCATGAGTTCAAGGCCCACATCGGGCTCTGTGCCAACAGCTCAGAGCCTGGAGCCTGCTTCAGATTCTGTGTTTCCTTCTCTCTTCTGCCCCTCTCCCACTCATACTTTGTCTCTCTCTCTCAAAAAATAAACATTAAAATTTTTTAAAAAAATATTGAGGATACAGCATGAAAAAGATGGACACATTCTCTTCTTTTGTGGAGCTTAGATTCTAGCAGAGAAATTTGTATAATAATACAGAGATAATATAAATATAAATGTATAAAATTATATAGTATCTTAGCAATGATAAATGCTATGGGAAAAGATAATTAGAGCAGAATGAAAAAGGATCAGAAATGCCTGGGAATGTCCAAGTTAACCAGGGTGATTAGAGTAAGCCTCACTGATTGGGAAGATGGCATTTGAGCAAGGACTTGAAGGTGAGAGAGAGATAGAGACACATGTCTGAATGTCGGAGGGTGGAAAGCAAGAGCAATTCAGGCACAGGGAATAAATAGTGAAAATTCTATAAGGCCTAAGTATGCCTGGTGTATTCTAGAAATAGCAGGGAGTCCAGAGTGGTTAAAACACAGCAAGGAAGAGTAAAGTAGCAAAAAAATAAGTCCGAGGGGTAAGAGGTGTGTGTGCGGGTTGGTCAGATGTGGGTGTTAACGCATATGGGGCACCTCAAGCCATTGCAAAGACTTTGGTTTTCACTCTGAATGAAATAAAGTGACATTGAAGTATGGATATAAGTGTACTATGTCATGATTTATAATTTAAGAGGATCACTTTGGTTCTTGAGTAAAGTGGCCTTTTTAAGAGGGAGGATAATTGGAGGCTGTTGTAGCAAAACATGAAAAGAGTTGGTGGCGGTCTACTTCTGGATGAGAGCAATGGAAGGAAATAGAGATGAATGGAGTCTGAATGTATTTTCAATGTAAGAACATTGGGATTTCCTGATAGATTAGATATTGACTACGGAAAAAGAAATGGGAATCAAAGATGACTCTAGGCTTTTTTTTTTCCCAAGCAACTTGAATGAAGGTGTTGCCTTTAACTTAGATAAAGAAAAGAAATATGTGACTAGGCTTTGAAGAGAAGATAAATAGTTCCCTTTTTAGACCTGTGTAATTTGAGATATCTGTTTAGACTTCTAAGAGGAGATGTCAGGTAGGTGATCTTTATGAATCTAGGGTTTAGGAGAGAGGTCTAGACTGTAGGTCAAAATATTGGAGATTTATGATTATACAGATAGTATTTAAACCATGAGACAAGATGTGAACACCAGTTATGTGAGTGAGATAATGAAGAAAAGAGGACCAAGAACGGAACCATGAAGCACTTCAAAATGAGGATAGGGAGAAGAGGAAGAATCAACATAGGAGACAGAACAAGATCAATCCAACAGATGGGACAGAAAATTAGTGAATATTGACTTCTAAAAGCCAAATAAAGTAAATGTATCAAGTAGGAAGAAGTGCTCAGTTGCTTGAAATGATGCTGATAGGAAAAGTGAAATGATGACCAAAAACTGCACATAGAAATCAGGGCAACATTGACTGGAATGATGTTGTTGGAGTAGAGGGCTTGAAGAGCAGAGTGGTTTGAGAGAGGATGAGAGGAAAGAAATTGGAGATAGAGAACACAGACAACACCACCTAGAGTTTTGTTGCAAGGGGAAGGTGTCATTCTGGAAAGAGGAGTTAAGACATTTTGTTTAGAATGGAAAAAATAACAGCATGCGCATATACTGATTAGAGTAAACAAGCAGAGAAAACCTTGATTATGTGATAGAAAGCAAGGAGCGTTGTTGAAGTGATATCCATGGGTAGGCAAGAGAGGCTGGTTATCAGTGAAAAGACTCACTTTAGAAAGGAACAGGAATAGTTCATCTGTCCTAATGGGCAGGAATCAGAGTATATGAGCGCTGATGCTTGTAGATGGGTAGATATGATGGTAGTGTCTGGGGAATTATCATCTGAGAGCTGTGATTTTCTCAGTGGAGTAGAATCAGTAGCCACAAAGATAGGAGAAAAGGTGTGAGAGTTTGAAGACAGAGGAAAACAAATGAAATAATCA
The DNA here is from genome assembly GCF_006229205.1 of Suricata suricatta. Classification (NCBI taxonomy): domain Eukaryota; kingdom Metazoa; phylum Chordata; class Mammalia; order Carnivora; family Herpestidae; genus Suricata; species Suricata suricatta. Next base: position 85,921,748 of record NC_043707.1, read on the forward strand.
CCATAAGAGAAAAGGCAATGGATTAAGAAAGTAAAATATGACTTTGGAGAAGTGTTAAGGCTGCATTTCAAATTTTTGATCATAAATTTAAAGTGATATCAGTCGTGTGATTGTGTTTTTTCTAGACCCTTTAGCAATAGATAGAGCGCTGGGTTCAACCAAGTTTGTAATTTTACTCAGCCAGCACAGTGTTATAAAAGGAGAAAGGGTGTCAAGGGTTTCATTTGGTGAGTGACCACACAATCTAAGCCATATAAAGCAGGAAAAAGAAAATAAATGAACAAAAAAGACAAAGTTTGGATAGGAAGGATATGTCAGAATATTAATAGATTGGTGGTTTTGATAGGGCTAAATGTATTTGGAGCTCTGTAAGAATAAATCATCTGGAAAAATAGGAGGATGGAGATAGTGAGATTCATTAGTTGACATGAATTTCTTAATATTCCTGACAGTGTCCAGACCAGACCTAGGAAAACAATGAAAACTCCGTGTTTATTAAATCAGATCTAATTATATTTTCACATCAATACCTTGAAGCAATGAACTAAAATACTTTACAAATACAGAAAGAAACTTGATTTTACTCAGAGGGCTTAGATTAAAAGGTATGTGTTTCTATTCAAATATAAAATAGGGGCACCTGGGTGGGTCAGTTGATTAAGCATCTGATTTTAACTAAGGCCATGATATTGTGGTTCATGAGTTCAAGCCTTGCATTTGGCTCTGTGCAACAGGTCAGAGCCTGGAGCCTGCTTTGAGTTCTGTGTCTCCCTCTCTCTCTGTACCCTCCCACCCCCACTCATGGCTCACACTCTGTCAGTTGCTCTAAGATAAACATTTAGGGAAAAAAACCATAAAAGACTTCCTACAAATACCAAATTTTGAATAATTTAGTGTTCTCTAATGTGTTAGCCACTGGGGTGGCTGGGTCACTCTGTCGGTTAAGCATTTGATTCTTGATTTTGGCTCAGGTCATGATCTCAGGGTTTGTGAGATAAAGCCCCACATTGGACTCTGCATTGCCAGTATTGAGCCTGCTTGAGATTCTCTGCCTCTCTCCGCCCTGATCACACTTGCTCATTTTCTCTCTCTCCCTTTCTCTCAAAATAAAATAAGCATTTTTTAAAAAGAAGACCTTATTTAATTAAAAAATTACATTTATTGCTTACAAATTTTTGTATGAATCAGTACACATGATAATAGTTGTGGATAGTGCATGTTGAAAATCTTTTCTGGATTTCACAGATATCATCAGTCTAAAAGTTTCACTGTGTGATATAAGTACCATATGCTGATAAAAGACAAAAACTTTAATGTTATGTCGTATAAAATAAAAGAAGAAAATAAACTTATGAGATTTTAATATTTTTACTTGATATTTTGTGATTTTTATAATTGCTTTTTTTCACTTTTGAGAAGGCAGGCAGGCTATATATCTAGCAAATTAGATTAGATTTAGGAGCATATAAAAATGGAATTTTTTGAGGACATGTTATAAGCACCTTGCTTTATTTCATATTTATAACAATTTTATATAGTGGTTTATTACTCCCATTTAACTAATGAAGAAACTGAGGCTTGGAGATGGCTAGGATTTGAATTGGGCCAACCTTATTCCAAATACTATCAAATTTTATCTATATTAAGCTGCCTCCATCAAATCTAGGGTTTTAACTACTTTGGGGTATACATCTTGGCTACCCAAGACAGGTAATGTAGCATTCATAACAAAAGCACTACACATTGCATTTGTTCCATACATTCTCTCTAGGTCAAATACAAATAAGCTCAACTTTCTGGAACTCTGAGTTCAGTGCACATTCATGATTGACTATGTAGCATTCTTCCATGGTGCACCATAAACTGCATTTGTTCTATAATTATCGTCAGTTAAATTTCAGCTGGCATCAAGTTTCTGAAACTTTAAGTGTAATGCTAAGGAATAAAGTTCCTTATCTCTGAATTTAACATATCTGCCACAAGTGCTATTAAACATAGTTCTGGATGTTTGTATTCCTTATATACCATTCAACTGACAGTTATTAGAAGGATTAAATAGCAAAGGATGTCATTATGAATAAATTATAACTGATCATCTGATAATAGAATGATGGGAAAAGCTACAAAATTAATAACAGAACTATTCAAGTCTATCATTCTTATCTTGTTTAGAAGCAAGAAGCTACACATATTAAAAATAAAAGTTCAATAAGACAACCCATGATGAACTCAAATCAACCTGCAATATTTAAATTGCATCAATTACACCAATTTAAAGAAGATCATGCAATATGAAACATCATTGGAACAATTTCCAACCAGAATGATTAAATAAAGTTAAATATTTTGATATACAGAAGGATAAATTATAATTTTATTTTGGAAAATTAGTTTGTTTATACACCCTGATTCCAAAGATATTTGGTAAATGAGGCAATACTCCGTTGAGTAGGAAGTGCTGATTGTAGAAAGATTTTCAGAGGGAGCAATCTATTGCATAAGAAAGCAAAAGCATTCAGGAATTAAGTTAGTAAATTTGTGAAAAACTGTATAGGTCAGTTACACCTTAAAAGAAGGAGAGAGAAAAAAAACAACCCAGGAAGGGTTTTCTTTACCTCTAACCACTAGTGAAGAGAATCAAGAGCTGAGTAGGAACATAAGCAAGGATAATCAAACAGTGTGCTTTATGATTATCTATGTCTATGTCTATTTTGGTTGTATTATAAAAAGAAAAACCAAATGCAGGTAAGTTAATCAATAATTCAAGACAGTCATGCAACTGATTCTCCCTTAGGGATATGCCTGGCAAAAATTTTGAGAAGTCTTTGTGACCTTGATCAACAATGAGTTGATTCACAGAGGAATAAATCTGACATAGATAAAATGAATTAAAGAGGGATACCTGATTCCCTCTCTTACTTTCTCTACTTCAAAAACAAGCACTTTGAAAAACAAACACTCATAACAGTGAAATAAAATGTTTCATGATGTAACTTCATATTAGATCAATGAATTTGTCCTTCACCATCAATTAACCACTTAATTGACCACTTACTGCCTGCACATTGATGGCGGCCACTGAGGATCAAGAAACAGTGTACGGTGCAGCAGTTATTGTTCTCATCGAGTTTATACTGATGCTGGAAAGGAGTCAGAGCAGTAGAGAGAGGGATCACATGCTTCATTATCACTTCAATTTTCTTTTCTCTTACAATTTTGCAGGATTTACAGAGACACAGAAGACAGGTTAATCACTCAGCTCAGAAAAGGCTCTGCTGTCACTCAAGGAAAAGTTATCAGTTTAGGTGACAGAATAGACCTCAGAATGATGAGGGGGGAGGGCAGTTCCATTTTAAAAATATATATTATATTACAGATTGTAAACTCCATTCCCCAGGAAGGAAGTCCTGATGATATACATAAGCTTGTTGATTTTATTTCCCGATGAAGACATCAGAAAAAAATTAAAAGTCCTGGCATTAACCTGAGAAGGTGACAAGGACACAACCTGGTATTTGTTGCCATCATATTCTCTAATGGAAATACAGGGAATCAATCCTCAGTTTATTTTAACATTGTAACGTTGGGTAGAAGTGGGTTCTGTAGAAAGGAAAGGCTGTCTTACAGTAAGGGAAGTCCTAGTGTTTTTCAGATAAATAACACATTAAGAGTGTTGTAAGTGAGCCATTTAATAGGGCAAAATAATAAGCTTTACTCTAAACAAATGGTCTAATGATTTGCCAAACACCAAAAAACATATTTATTGTTAATTGAAAACAACTGCATGGTAACATTTTTCTCCCCAGCTCATAATAAGGCATCCCAAAATAGCCTTCCCTAATTTATATACATACTTCTAGAGTCTCTTTCTCTTTGGTTCAAATTTTTAAAGATTTTTATCATTTAATTGGCTACTCATTTCTTCTTTTTCTAGTGTGTTTGAGGAAAAACTCACTCTCATTAAAAGTTGAGGATATTATTTGTCTTCAGTGTTTTGCATGCATTTGGGGGAAAGGGTGGAATAATTGGCAAGTTAGTAAAACACATAATAATGCCTTCAAGTCTGATTGCCTTTCATTTTAACTAACAATAGTGATTTTGCCTACTATGATGCTGTTCAAATCTGTTCTTGCATAGAAATAAGTTTTAGAGGATGAGAGAAAAATCACTTAATTGCTGCAGAATTAGGAAGGGCTTTCAAGTTAATTCATTTTCATTAAAGTCCTTAAATTATAGTATCAGTCTCTCTGAAGCTATGACAAATCAACAATCAAACTTAAAACTGAACCACTGCCTAATTAAACCTTATCACTCATTGTCTTGCTTTATCATATAAAACAATTTACTCCATTATGACCATGTATCAGCTCTACAAGCAGGCATAGACTACTTATTCAGACATCACAATATCATAAAATGCATTTATCTCTGATAGACATAGGATTCTTATTTTACCACTGAATTAAGATCTAATGAATAAGTGACAAAACATTCATTGGCATGGACAGTGATGCATTTACCCATGGATTGTTGCATGCAGTTTTGGTAACAGAAAGACTTAAGAGAGGAAGGGCTATTTAAATGCAGCATGAATGTTTATTTACATGTCTCTCTCCCCTCTCTGTGTCTTTATATACATATATATTTAATCTTATGTAATTATATGTTAAATTATTAGTAGATGCATACTGGGTACTCAATAACCAGAGAATATGTATTTTTATTACAAAAAATATTTAAAAAATTGACAATACACTTGGCCATAATGTAAAAGTCAATAAATAACAAGAAATCAGTATCATCCAGACCATGTAGTCTGCAATATAGTTCAATAAAAATAATGTGATGACTAAAAATATCTCAGATATGTTAGAATACTGAAAACAACTGAATAAACTCTAACAAAGAAGGAGCATGATAAACATTGCTGCAGTAGGAGATAGAAAAGTAAAAATTAATGATGGAAAATAAACAAGCCAACCAATAGAGACACTAACAGGCCAAAGAGTATTATTTGAAAGATAAGTAAAGTAGAAAAACCTCTGACAGCATGAATGATGAAAAAAAGTAAAAGACAGATGTCATGAGTAAACAATATTAGAAATACAACAGAAGAAATGGCCACTGACATGGTAGAGATTTATAAAACACCTAAGAGAAGCTTATGGGTGATGTCTGACAATAAAATTGAGTATCTCAATGATGGAATAAGTGATTTCCTTGCATATTTTAACTTTAAAAATAACTCAAAATATATAAATGCATAAGAATAAAAAGAAAAAACTGTCAAATGAAGATAATATAATTTTATACATAAAAATTCAAAAGAATCTAGTGGTTATACATGGGAACATATAATTCAGCACCATGGCTGAATGTAAGATCAAGATATGAAAATTAATAATGTTTCCATATAACATGAGTTAAAATTGTAAAAAGCACTTTTAAAAAATGAATACAATATAAAACTGGCAACTTAAACTGCTTAGAGATAACTGACAAAAATGTGTGCAAGTATCTCTTGAAGGGAATCACAAAACATTGAAAGACACAAAATAAAACCTTAATAAAGCTAAAGCTACATAGTATGTTCATAGATTACAATAGTTACTGTCAAAAACATATCAATTCTTCCCAAATTAATTTTTAACCCAAGCCAATGAAAAATGCCAATAAATTGTTTACAAATTTCAAGGAGGTAAAACTAAAGTGCCTATGGGAGAGTTGAATACCAAGAATAGCAAGACCCTTTAAAAAAATTTTTTTCTGTTTGTTTATTTAGTGTTGAGACAGAGAGAAATAGAGCACTAGGTGGGGAGGAGCAGAGGGAGAGAGAGAGGGACTTACAGATTCTGAAGCCGGCTCCAGGCTCTGAACTGTTAGCACAGAGCCCAACAGGGGGCTTGAGCCCAGAAACTGTGAGATCACACCTGAGCCGAAGTCAGTGCTTAACTGACTGAGCCACAAGACACTCTTGAAAAAGAAAAAATGAGGTCTTAGATTATCATATATTAAAACTAATATTAAGTTATAATGATCAGAAAAATGTGATACTGACACAGAAACAGGCAAATGGACCAACAGGGCAGGAAAGAGTTTGGAAAAATATCTTTTGTATGTAAAAGAAATTGAATTAAAAATTAATGAGAAAACAAGGGGATATTTAATAAATGTTGCTGGAGCAACTAATCATCTACTCATATTGAAAAAATACATTTTATTATAAATAGCATAGGAAAATAAGTTGCAAATGAATTGAGGGCTTAAATGGGAAAGGAAAAACTAATAGCTTTGGAAGAAAATGTAGAGAAATATATTTATGATACTAAGGTAGGAAAGAAGTTCTTAAATAAAGCTTTAAAAATAAGGCTATAAGGGAAGGCTGACAAATTTTATTACTCTGAAATTGGCAACTTATCCATGACAAATGGCATCCTAAGCAAAGTGAAAAGACAAGCGACAAATTGGGAGATGATATTTGTAACCCATTAAACCAACAAAAAACAAGTGTTCCCAGTAAATAGACCTTTTGAATCACCAAGAACCTAAGAGACAAACAATAAAAGAAATAAAATGGGCCAAAATGAAAATAGGACAAAAAGAGAATTTGTAAAGAAAGAATCTACACTTGCCAATAAAAAGAAACTAAAAATGCCAACTTCACTGGTGATTATGGAAATATAAATGCTCAACTTACTCTTATATATTCATCTGAGTAGCCAATACTTAAAATATCTAATAATCCCAAATGTTGGCAAGAATATTAACAGTGGGAGTATTGATATTTTAGCTGTTATAGTTACATGGACATTGATCATTTAAGGACAAATTTCAGAAACATGTGGAATGAAATACTTGCAGGCATTCGATGTAAAAATCCAATCATTCCTCCAACTCCCATATGCATTCAATCACCAAATCTTGCCGAATTACCCTCTAAATGCATGTCATGTCTGTTTCCTTCTCACCAATCCCATTATTACAATCTTAATTTAGTCCCTTTGCCTCTTTCCTATACTATTGAAATAGCCTCCTAATCAGTCTCCCTATCCTCACTATTCCCACCACCATTACCAAACTCATCCTTCACAAAGTAGCATTAGCACTCTTTCTAAATTGCAGATATGACTAGGTTATTCTCCTATTTAAGGTACTTCAATTGACATAGAATAGAATGTAGATTCCCTAATGTAGCAACGAAATTCCCACAGTGCAAGTTAGGGTAGATGAAGAGTTTGGTTTTAAATACATTATGTTTGGGGTGTTGGTGAGACACAGGGTGGCTATGTCCAGCCGGCAGCTGGCTATACCAGTCTGGAGGTCAAGGAAGAGACCGAAGCTTGACACAGAGCAGTCATTACCCCAGAGAACAAAGATATTATATACATTGTTATATGTCAGGTTAGTGCTGTTTTAGTAGTTATTCATTACGTATTACAGTGTCATTCCCACCTTTTCCAGCACTCAGTTACATTTCATAGTTCCCGAGGATAAAAAGGTAGAGACTCAAACCATGCAGAATTTAATACATAGTAGCAGAATATTTACTACTGAAGCTTGAAAAGACGTGAGCTCCTTGTGTGCAATCTTTCATTTATGCATGTGAGAGGGTTTTCTTTTTTTAATATTTTTACATTGTAGTACTTGTTTTCCTTGTTGGGGTGTTTGCTTATTTAATACATTCCATCAAGGACAGAAATTACATGCTGTTTTTTTTTCCCCCATAGAAAGTGTGTCTTAGGTTTTTCCCTTATTATTTTCTTTACTTTTTTTTTTCCCCTCTTCTTTTTTTGGTGGTGGGGGTGGTTATGTTTAAATGAAGTTGCTTTTACAACACCAAAGACTTAATCATCCATTTCCTACATAAAAGGTAGCTACTTTTTTGCATGGACCTCAAGTATATTGTAGGATAGAGGTGGAATTTAGGGAACGGTATTAAGCAGGCTATGTTCTAGCTTATGGGCAAGTAATAAATTGTATCATTTATCTTGAATGTATCATAGATAAGCTGCTATATAATGATTGCCACTTCAGATAGCTGTGAAATTAGGTGATTAACTAGTTGTTACTTAACCTTCTAATTTCTGTATAAGTCTAATTACATGAAATAGAAGTGGAGGTTTTGATTTTTTACTTTGCTTTTCTGTTTGGAGTGTCATTGTAACTACTGTATTGTAAATGATGGAAAATAATTGCATATGTTAAAAAAATAAATTGTGTTATATTAAAAAAAAGGTAGAGACTCTATTTTCTGGAGGTCCCTAATAGAATATAATATAAACATACAAGTATATATTTGTTAAAGGAATGCTTCTGTATAATGCTTTTTTATCTGCCCAAAATGCATTGAGCACCTGGCATGAATGCTGGCTTTTGTTTTAGTATCTCCAAATACAGAAATGAATAAGATAGTGCCTGATTTCAAAGAGTTTCGTAATATAATAAATAACAGTAAAGAGAAATTAAGAAGTGAGATAAGTCAAAATAAAAATATATACAAGGCAAAGTTATCACAGAGGAATGAACAATTAATTCTCTTTGTGTATAAGGGTCAGGAATGTATCTCAGAATAAATCACATCTGAAATGTCTTTTATAGGAGACGAGGACCCCGGTTGAGGCGGTATAGCCATGGGGAGGAAGGAATATTTTGGGTAAACAAAATAATATTGTTCCTTGTGTCATGAGTAATCAGCTGGCACATTTGGGAACAACAATCTGGCATTACCTGAGGATGAAATGCATGGGGATATGGGTCATTTGGAGTTGTGGTTAGAGAGGTAGATGAAAGCTATTCACACAAACTGTGTAGATATGTTTACTGTACAAAACAGTTCACTTATCTAATGTTTTAATATAAAAGAGTAATTTTAAATTAGGGGAGGAAAACAGTGAACAGTGATTTCAAGTGGCAGAAATGGATATGAAAAGTAAAGATTGGGGGCCACATGGACAATCAACATCAGATTTAACCTCAGCCTCAGAATGAATTAGTTTCATCATAAAAGGTCACACATCAAATTCAAGCACGTTTCAAGCAAATTTTACTTAGATTAACTAGTACTTGAGTGAGTCCCTGCCTCAAATTAAACATTCTACTCTCTGCAACTAAACGCCAGTGCAGACTATATTCTCTCATGCCTTAACTCTTCCACTGGGATTATTCCAACCTTGTCAATGGTGATGCTGACACTGCCCTTATTTTTTCCTATCTAGTCTTTCTTCCCTTGACAGATCCCCAAAGGATGAATTATGCTTCTTAAGTAACTGTCTAGATCTCTGCCAGAGAACTCAGGGACAGCTTTCTTAGGTACAATTTTGTGAAAGTATTGATGTGTCAAAATCTTTTACTGTTTGTGTAACTTCTTGCAATGACTGATATATCATCATGTTCCTCAAACCTTTTGTACTGCTAACTTTGCAGACTGTTTTGCCATGTCTAGCATGTATTTTTGAATAAATATTTCCAGAGCATGGAGATCGTAAGCACAGCAAAAAGTTCCTAATAATATTCACAAGGACTTCTAAGGATGCTCACATAGTTCTTTCTGAAATGAAGACATAAAACTTGCAATTCACTTCATGGCAACAAAAATGTCTTGATGCAGAAGGCCACTAGAAGTTTATTATGAAAATAACATATTTCTTAGGAGTTTCATGTTTATATTTAGAGATGACTGTTTTCTAATTCTCTTTAAAAAATAAATTTATTTTCTCAGAATACTTAGCTAAAGAGGCCTGAAGACCAAGGGATGCATTGTATTTAGCCATATGTTTCTCAGAAATTTTAATTTCAAAATAGAATTTGATTTATTAATGTATGCAAATATATAAGCAATATATATGTACAGAAATATCAATTCACACAAATGTGTGGCCTATAAATCTATTCTTAAAGACTAAAGGTAGATTTAATGTCATCTTTCAATGGGTCTAAATTTAGTTGCCATTCTCTCTAAGTCAACATATGGATGGCCCTTTTAGAATTGCTTCCTGAAAACCCTCTAAGGGGCAATTCAGGTTGGTGTAGAAAGATGTGTGTGTCCCAGTTTGCATACTTTTTCTTTAATTGAAATGTTCTCCTTTATTCAGGTGCTGCTATGCCTCATGGAATTCCTCAAGCCATAGCCTTTATTGAATAATTCCCTAATAATAAAATAGTCCTAATTAATTCTCTAAGAATTTATCATTGTACCATATAATTAAGTGCCTCATTGCATAGTCTTCATATTTATTTGTAGGTGTCAGTCCTATCTCCCTAGTGACACTGTGAATTTCTCCATGACTCGTAGACTTGAATTGAAGAAACCACTAGCAATTCACACTGGTACTATCAACAAGTTCTCCATGTTCCAAAAGGAGCATTCATTCATGAATTCACTAAGTAATGTTTATTGAGCTTCTATAGTATGCCACACACTGTTTTAGGCAATACGTGCCTTTGACTAGAACAACAAAATTGGAACACTAGTGAATTTTATTTTAGCAATGGGACTCTAGACAATATATAAACAATTTAAGTATATAGTAAGTCAGTTTCTCATAAATACCATAAAGAAAATAAAACAGGGAAGGGAAATAGAGCGTGTATCTAGTGGATAATAACAGCAGGATGTTCCAGAGTTTCTTAGGTATGCTATGTTTACATGTGATCAAGAGATTTTTCTGGTGGTCTTTAACGAGACATTAAGGTCCTATGTACCTAGAATGTCAAACCAGTCTTATCTAGCTGCTGTTGCTGCTGCTGCTGCTGTTTCTTCTTCTTCTTCTTCTCCTTCTTCTTCTTCTTCTTCTTCTTCTTCTTCTTCTTCTTCTTCTTCTTCTTCTTCTTTCTTCTTTCTTCTCTTCTTCTTCTTCTTCTTCTTCTTCTTCTTCTTCTTCTTCTTCTCCTTCTTTTAGTATGCTTGTTAGTTTATCCTTTATTTTTTCTTTTCCTCTCTTAAAAAATCACTTTATTGAAGTGTAATTTATACACAGAGAACTGCACATATTTAATATATACAACTTGATGACTTTGGGCATATGCAAATACCAATGATACCATCAACACAAACAAGGTAATAGATTTATCCAAAACCTCTCAGAGTTTCCTTGTGTCCTCATATTTTTTTGTGTGATAAGAACATTTAATATGAGATTTACCCTCTTAAAAATCTTTGAATTGCACAATGTTGTATTGTTAACTATAGGCACCATGTTGTAAAGTGGATCTCTATAACTTACTCATTCATCATAAATGAAACTTTATAGCTACTGAATAATAGCTTCTATTTGTCCTGTCTGGGTTTAGGTATCATTTCTTAGGGTAACTTTCCCTAACCCCACCAACTGGATTTATTCTACTAGAATACATGCCCTTCACATCTAATGTATCTTCACAGTAATTGTTTCTTTAAATCTTTTATAATTACTTGTGTAATGTCTAATGCATCCACTAAAATGTAAGGAACTTGTTTTGGTTATGCTTGTTACTCTGGAACCAAGCATATTGCTTGAAAAAACAAAACAAAACAAAAACAAAGCAACACGAATATGCACACACACACACACACATAAATTTAACCAACTTGTTTAATGATTGAGGGTTCATGTTTTATAACCTCATAGTGCCTAGATATAATCCTTCTTGACTAATCTTTGTTTTATTCTAGTGAAATAAGGAGCCAAGTTAATGTGGAAGGAAATTAAGATTTATGAATAAATAAGAACACAGAAATCCCACAAACATTTAAAGAAAAATGTCATTAACATGACTATCAACATTAGCAACAGCATTAACGTCACCACACATGTGAGTTTGACCAGAAATATAACAAATACTATTAAGCACTTATTACTTCTCAGCCATTGCTCAAGACTTCTGATATAAATATATCAGAGACCAAAACAGAAAAATCCCTCCTGTCTAACAATAGAATTTACATTCAGAGGCAGGAAAAGATAGGCAATAACCATAATAAATAAGTTACTTCCATAACACTGAGAAGATGGTCAGTGTTACGTGGAAAAATTGAGCAAAGTAAGGGAAATTGGGAGTTCACTTCCAAGTAGAGTGGATAAGTATGCCTCACTGAACATGTAGGAAAAAATTTACTCTGATTATGAGGAAAATAAATGGTGTAAAGATAGCAAATGTTCTGCAAAAGATTGAATCACATATCTGAATACAGGGAGAAATAAGGCCTGAGTGAGTCAGAGATATTAATAAGTGTAAGGGAGAGAGGTTTTCTGTCTTTGATTTATACTTTAAGATTTAATGTTTCAACAAAATTAACTTAGGGTTACAACAAAATCAAATAAAAAGTGTTATATCATTTGCTAAAAGAAAACAAAGCGTGTCTTCAATTAATTCAAATTACTTAGAGATAAGATGAGAATCTTACCATTTTTACTGATGTCGAGTTCCTTAAGATTAACTAAACTAGCAATAGTGGTTGGCAGATTTGAAAGATCATTATCAGGAATACTTAGTTTTCTTAGAGCTTGACAGTTGAACAATTGCTGTAAAACAAAATAATGATTAATTAGATTTCAATTTGGTTAAATGCACTCATATATAAACTCAGTAACAAAATTCAGATCACCATCTTTATAAATGGGGTAATCAAAGGGCCAGCTGCCAAAGTCTCACCTTCTTCCACACTCCTATTTTGAATTCTTTTCAGAATGCTTCATTTATCCATCTCCATGTTAGTCCCTCACTCTTCACTGCTATCCAAATTCAAAACACAAGGGATTCTGTTTCTTCTCCTTCTGTTTACTAGTAATATTCAATTTGCCACTTGTCCTACTGATTTTTTTTCTTTCAAATATTTTCTGGAGTTGTCCCTTCTTTTCTATTCCCACAACTACCAGGGTAACCTCAATTCTCTTTCTTTGCAATCATGTATTACTTCCATTTAATCATGTCTGACAGTTGTTTATTTAGTATGCAAGTACTGCAGTATAATTGAATATATGGGCTCATTTTTCTTTTGTGTCCCTCATTGTGTGTTTCATAAATTTCTAGAAAATAAAACATTTAACTTTTTTTTAATTTAAAAAATTCTTTTAGTGTTTATTCATTTTTTTGAGAGACAGAGAGAGACTGAGTGTGAGGGGAGAGGAGCAGAGAGAGAGGGAGACACAGAAACCAAAGCAGGCTCCAGGCTCTGAGCTACCAGAACAGAGCCCAATGTGGGGATTGAACTCATGAACTGTGAGGTCACCACCTGAGCTGAAGTCAGCCACTTAACTGACTGAGCCACCCAGGTGCCCCCAAATATTTAACTTCTGATATTTAGTTTAAAAAAATCACGAGTGATTGGCTCATTTCTGCCATCAGTCCAAAGTACTGCATGGGGAAGAGTCTAGTGTTACAGCACTGGTTCTCAGATCCAGCATGGTTTTACTCACTGGTAAGTGGAGGTGCTTGTTTAAAAATGTGGATTCTTGGGCTTTTCCCAAAGGAATACTAACGTGATGGGTCTGGGATGGGGATCAAAATCTGCATTTTTAAACAAGCACTCTATTGTTTTGATGTGGGTGTTTCCAGCGCCATATTTTGGGAAACAATGTTAGATTTTTTTGGCAATGTCGATCTCATTTTGACTACTTAAGATATGAACCATTGGGGCAGAATATTTTATTCATTTCTGGAAGAATTATCTTAATGAGATCTTTTCTATTTGGCATTTCTAATTCTATTTTGCTGAGTTTCCACAGATAAAGCATCTGGTATCTCTAACCATGCAATTGGTCCACAGCACATTTAGCTACCACTTATTCTTTCATGGAATTAATTATTTATAGGCAAAACCAATGTAATACATGGTTGTTATTTCTTAACTCATTAGCTTTTTCAAAATAGATTGTACTGGTTTTTACTTAAGATAAAATAATCAGTTTTGTGCTTTTGGTTGGTCATTTTTGGCTCCTTAACAAGATTATTTCCAATACTCCATGTAGTGCTAGAATTTCAAAATGCTATATAGAAGTGCCACTACCCCTTTATACAAAACCTAAAAGAAAAAGTACTTCGATGGATCATTTTCACTAATTACTAATTTTCCTTTTAAAAAATAGAAAAACAGATGTCTACACTCACGGTAGACGTTAATTTAATTTTTTCCCAGTCTCTATCATTCTGTTAAGATCATTAGACCCACATGCAATGTGGTTAGTTGTAGATATATAGATTTTAGAAATTCAAATGCCCCATGATTGATATTGGTAAGATGTACTAACAACTCTTCAGATTACTATAACCATTTTATACAAAATTCAGACAAATGATTTTCAAACACCTTTTTTTAAAAAAAAAAATCAAGTTACATCATCACAACTAAATTCTCAGTTTTTCTCGAGAATAAATTAGAGGTCCCTGTTTTGTTAAAGATTAATGGGCCATGTACCTGTGGGTTAGTTTCTGAGTTTTCTTTCTGCTCTATTGATCTATGTGTGTTTTTGTGCCAGTACCATACCGTCTTGATCACTACAGCTTTGTAATACAGCGTAAAGTCTGGAATTGTGATGCCTCCAGATTTGCTTTTCTTTTTTTAAGTTCTGTTTGGCTATATGGGGTCTTTTGTGGTTCCACACAAATTTTAAAATTGTTTTTCTCTAACTCTGTGAAAAATGCTGGTGGTATTTTGATAGGGATTGCTTTAAATGTGTAGATTGCTTTGGATAATATTCACATTTTAATGATATTTGTTCTTCCACTCCCATGAGCATAGAATGTTTTTCCATTTCTTTGTTTTATCTTTAATTTTTTTCAGTGTTTTATAGTTTTCAGAGTAGAGATCACTTATTTCTTTGGTTAGATTTATTCTTAAGGGTCTTATGGTTTTTTTGTGCAGTTGTTAATGGGAGCAATTCCTTAATTTTTCTTCCTGTTGCTTCATTATTGGTGTATAGAAATGCAACAGATTTCTGTATATTGAATTTGTATCCTGAGACTTTACTGAATTCATGTATCAGTTCTAGCAATTTTTTTGGAGGGAGGGAGTCTTTTAGATTTCCTATAATGGAGAAAAGAGTATCTTTAACACATGATGTTGGGAAAACTGGACAGAAACAGGCAAAAGAATGAAACTGGGCCACTTTCTTATATCATACATAAAAGTAGATTCAAAATGGATCAAAGACCTAAGTGTGAGACAGAAAACCATTAAAATCCTAGAGAAAAACACAGGCAATAACCTCTTTGACACTGGCCATAGCAACTTCTTACTAGATATATTTCCTGAGGAATGGGAAACAAAGGAAAACATAAACTATTGGGACTTCATCAAAAGAAAAGCTTTTCTGCACAACAAATGAATCAATCAACAAAATTAAAAGGAAATCTTCTTACCAGAAGAAGATATTTCCAAATGACAAAGGATTAGAATCCAAAATATATAAAGAATTAAAAAAAACCCTCAATATCAAAACCCCAAATAATCCAGTTAAAAAATGGGTAGAAGACATAGATATTTTTCCAGAGAAGACACCAGATGTCTAACAGACACATGACAAGATGCTAAACATCATTCATCATCAGGAAAGTACAAACCAAAACTAACAATGAGATATTACCTCACACCTTTGAGAATGGCTAAAATTAACAACATAGGAAACAACAGGTGTTGGTGAGGATATGAAGAAAAGGGAACCCTTTTACACTGTTGATGGGAAAATGCAAACAGTTGCAGCCACTGGAAAACAGTATGGAGGTTCCTTAAAAAGCTAAAAATTGGGGGTGCCTGGCTAGCTCATATGGTTAAATGTCTGACTGGCTCAGGTCATGATCTTGTGGTTTCTAAGTTCGAATCCCATGTTGGGTTCTGTGCTGACAGCTCAGAGCCTGGAGCCTGCTTCAGATTCTATGTCTTACTTTCTCTCTGTCCCTTTCCCATTCTCTCTCTCTCTCTCCCTCTCCCTCTCCTTCTCAAAAATAAATAAACATTAAAAAATTTCTTAACTTTAAAAATGGAAGTACACTATAGCCCAGCAATTACACTACTAGGTATTTACCCAAAAAATACAAAAATACTAATTTGAAGGGAAATACACACTCCAATGTTTATAGCAATATTATCAACAATAGCCAAATTTTGGAAAAAGCCCAAATGTCCATCGACTGATGAATGGATAAAGAAATGGTGTATACAATATGATATTACTCAACCATAAAAATGAATTAAATCTTGCCATTTGCAACAATGCTGATGGAGCAAGAGACTGTTAATGCTAAGTGAACTAAGTCAGAGAAAGACAAATACCATATGATTTCACCATATGTGGAATTTAAGCAACAAAACAAATGAACATGGGGGTAAAAAAGAAAGGCAAACTAAGAAACAGACTCTTAACTACAGAGAACAAATGGATGATTACTGGAGGGGAGGAGTGTAGGGGGGTCGTTTGAATAGGTGATGGCTATTATGAAGGGTAGTTATTGTGATGAGCATTGGGTGTTTTATATAAGTGAATATCACTAAATTCTAAACCTGAAACTAATATTACACTATACGTTAACTAACTGGAATTTAAATAAAAACTTGGGGAAAAAAAGAATTAATAGAAGTCCCTATATTCTTCTCCAATTTTAAATGAGCTATCCGGAGCATAGGTCTGAAAACTCCCGAACACCTTATTACATGGAGAATTGAAGACTCCTCTGGTATACAGGTAAGAAGCATGGCATTTTGAATCAGCCTGATGTGGGTTTAATTCAAAGGCATCTAGTTACTAGCTGTGTGATCTTGAGCAAGTTATCTAACATCTCTGAACTCTATCAATTTCCTAACTTATAAAAATGGGAACAATATCATTACCTAACTTGAAGGGTTGTTGAGATACTTAAATGAGTTAATATATCTCATCAATTTTAAGTACTGTATTTTTTCCCACACATTAACATCTTTGATATTTGGAATGAATTGTACAATCATGAGCAAGTTATAATTTTTAGGGAGTATATATCTGTCTTAGGGGTACAATAATGGCATGCCTTATTGTATTAATTAATAGCCATGGATCTAATGAAATGAATAACTTGGGAAAATGTAAAACTATTAGGTACATAGTAAGAGCTAGCTTGATAACTGCTAGCCATTCTGAGAATTTATATATGCAGATACAGAGGCACACCCATATAATAATTGATTCCTTATTTTTCTACATGATGAGGTCTTTAAAGGCAGAGGTCTTGTCTAATTCATCGTGATATCAACTTGTTTCATCTTGGTATACGTCAAGGTGGCTAGAACAGTGTCTTGTGAATAGTGTGTGCTAAATAAATATCTCTGAAAGTATACTTAGATAACTCAAGGAAAAATGAGGACAGTGACAAATTTCATCCGAGTGGTACTTCACTGAACTGGAAATTTCAGAGAGGTAAACAATCCCAGTGGAATCTAAATTTCATGAACAAAGCAGTCAACTTTGAACATGAGTCACAGTGCCTACACATTGACAAAAAAACTAAGAAGACATTTTAATGATTCTTGCATTTTAATGATTCAAGCTTTGAATGAAAATGAAATAATGATCATGAAATAGCTGTAATTCTTTCATACAGTATAAAATAGCAAACATAATTAACAGCTAATTAGAGTAAGACTGTTTATGGTAATGGTTATCCTGGCTTTCACTTGCCAACAATATTTCAAATTCCAAAAACAATAAAACTGTTTTGATTCTTAAAATATTTTTGTTCTCAAGTGTTCTTCTTGGGCTAAAGGAAGCAATTCAACTCTGACAGAAATTGGTTTCAGAAGAGTATGCAGTTTAAATTACTGATTCCAGAAAGCAAAGATTAGATAACTTTTAAGAGAGTTGATACAAAAGACAAAGGTCTGACTGTTGAAAATAAAACATATTTGGAGCCAAGAATGTATATTTTAAGAGCTATATTAGTCATTTACTCATGGAAAACCATTAATTAATACTTGTTACAAACTACATACTATGCTAAGTGCAAGGGTCACAAAGTGAGTAAGACACAGCAACTGAGCTCAGTTTGCTTACAATTTAATATTTAGACAATAAATTAGATACAATGTGAATAAAAAGTGTGCCAAGATAAGTATCAGGTGCGGTGAAAACACAGAGGTAGGATATCTGGACCAAATAATGTTGACGATAGTGGTGGGTTTGATTCATGAAAGTACACCTGGAAGGGGTGATGAAAAAAATGTATCACCCAAGAGCCAGCACAAGTTAGTCAGATGAAGGCTAAAGAGGGATAATAATAGAACTTTCTGTAGCATTTAAAAATACTCACAACTCAAAGAATGTATAACTCAAACTAGTTTCAGATTATTTGTTTCAAGGCATCAGGAGACTTGGATCTTGGAGTGAATGCTCTGAGTCTCCAACGTTTACCTGTACTTAAAACATATTTGGTGAATATCTGCCAGAGTCCAGCTCCAGTAGATCCAGGGCTCCCTGAAGGATGGACGGTGTCAGCATGGGAGAGAGAGTGAGAGAGCCTCGAGTTTCTTTCTGATCACCAGGCAGGCATCTCTGCTCTGTCTGATTCTCTAGCTTTATTTATACTAAAAGATACAAGGAGCTGAAAGAGCAGTGTGTGTTTAGTAAATGATTTCTCATAGATAATTTTTACAATTTTCCAGAACAGAGGTTACAATTCTAGTGGTAGCTACAGGCACTCATGCTATCATATGGGGAGAGCAGGTATTTTTTTAAGACCAAGATATACAAAACGTCAGGGTTAGTCCTAAGAAACGACCTTTAACCATGAGGCAAAAAGCATTGCTTAGTAAAGGTCAGTTTTTTATGAGTAAGGGTCATTACGCTGTTTATAGCTCTCAGAGAAAGTTTTTAGAAAAACAGGATCCCCAGGAGACATAATGCCTGCTCTCACCATCGCAGTAGTGACTTTTGCAACTATGTCCAGGCCTAGAAAGTAGTGAGTTATCAGTTAATTGCTCAGCTAGGAGGAAAATTATATGTTGCTTGCCTTAGTCACACTTAGGGTGTATCTAGTTTACTCATCTTTTTCCTGACCAGGTGCAGTCATGACTCAGGGACAGGGCAAGGGGACAGGCTGCTCCTGACACTGATCAGCAAAGCACTCTGAGGTTTGGTGTCCTAACAGAAATGAAAGTTACAAGAGGGTAGATATTAGTCACTGCCTGGTGGCAAGGGACCATGCAAACTTGCTGCACCCTCACATGGAATTTCACTCAACCAGTGAGTTCAGGGCTCCCAACAAAATATCTATTATATGCTATGGTCTATGTTCATCACTGAATAAAGACATGAAGTGATATCATCAATTTCTGTTTTTAACAGTATGGTGGACTAAATATTAAAAGAAAAACATTGTAGTGAAGCAGAGGTGTACACACACACACACACACACACATGCAGAGAGTCCTTTAATGCATAACTAAATTCTGGCTGTAAAGTACAAGAATTCCTCAAATTTTGAAACAACAAGAAAATTTTAATGCATAGAGTTAAGTAGTTATACATTTAACTTTTGCTCTAGTGATATCTGTTGGTCTTTGGTGCCTAAAGAGGCTGAGGGGTTTTTGTTGTTATTGTTTTGTTTTGTTTGCAAATAGAAGGATGGAAAACTGCTTGAAATATGAACAAAGTGGGAGCTTGGCTAACAGTCCATACCAGTTTGAGTTGGGATACCCTAAGGGTGAATGAACTAGAAAAAACTGAGTCCTGAAAAAAAGAATTGGTGGGGAATTCATGCTTTTCTTAGTTTGGACTCTGAGTGAAGGGAGGAGAAAGAAAGAAAAGAAAAGAAAAGAAAAGAAAAGAAAAGAAAAGAAAAGAAAAGGAAAGGAAGGAAGGAAGGAGGGAGAGAGAGAGGGAGAGAGAGGGAGAGGAGCAGGTTGGAGGGAGGAAGACAGGAAGGATGGAAGGAAGGGAAGGAAAGGAAAGGAGGAGACATGAGAGAAAGAAAAAAATAGGAAAAGTAAAAAAAAGAGAGACAATTAAGGAAAGGAAGGGAAATAAGGAAGACTGGGACAAAAAAGAAATGGAAGGCGGAAGGAAAGGAAAGGAAAAAGAAAAGGAAAGGAAGAAATAAAAAGATGCAGAAAGTAAAACAAAAATTAGCCTTCCAGGGATTACCAACCACAGCCTATCTTCTCTTGATTTAGGGTCTGGAATTTTCAGTATCTATAAAGTTCCCTAAAACTTTATAAACTTATAAAGTTCTCTAAAACTTCTCAATCCAGAGTTACAGATTGTTTAGATTACTACTGCCCCCACATGCCTGCTAAAAGTAAATACAAATCTCCTCTGAAGGAATATACTTTAAATTCAGGCCTCAATGAATTCCCACATATACAGTTCCAAGAAACAGGGATCGCTAAAAAAAAAAAAATCACTAAATATATAATTAAGTAATCAACTGAATGATATGCTACAGAAAAACAAATAATCTTGCCTCTAAATAATGTAAATATTAGAATTATAAAACACAAAATGCAATTTATATGCATTTAACATGTTTAAAGAAATAAAAGTGGGATTTGAAAGCATGATGATAAAACGGTATTATCAAAGAGAGCTCACAGAACAGAAGAATAAACACTGCTGGAGAAAGTAATAGTAAACTAGATGTTCAGAAATTAACTGAATGAAAGACAAGGAGATAGAAAATAGAAAACACTGGTTAGATGGCATGAAGAACATAGTAAGAAGAGCTTTTTGTAAAGTAAGTAAAATTTAGTAGAGAAAAAGAGGATGAGGTTTTCAAGGAATTCCAGAAGTTTTGAGAGACCCTCATCCAGATTGAGGAAGCTCAACAAATTCCCAATAAGATAAATAAAAAATGACCATATCTAGACTTATATGAATCTGCAGAGTACCAAAGGCAGTAGATCTTAAGGATTACCAAAGAGGAAAGATTACCTTCTAAAAACTGAGAAAGAGAAAGAAGAGTTAACAGTTAAAACAATGATTCATTAGATGTTATTGCTAAAGTACTAAGAGTAAACAGCTACATTTTAGGAAAGGGAGAAAATGACAACATTTTTAGACAAAGACAAATTGAGTTTACAACCAAGACACTTTCACTAAAACAACTGTTAAAGAATATCTTTTAGGAATAAGGCAAATGACTCTAGCAGAGAAGTCTGCTAGACAAAAAGTAATAGCATTAATATTTAAAAAAAATTTTAAATACAAATGTGGTTAAATCCAAAGAAGCATTGGTTATATAAAACAATGGCAACATTTTTAATTAAGGATTAGAAAATCAATATGGTGAGGGGCACCTGTGTGGCTCTGTGAGTTAAACGTCAAACTCTTGATCTCAGCTCAGGTCATGATCTCAAGGTTTGTGGGATCAAGCTCCATATGAAACCCTGCACTGACAGTACAGAGCTTTCTTGGGATTATCCCTCACCTTTCCTTTCTTCCCCTCCTCAGCTTGTCCATATGCTTTCTCTCTCTCTCTCTCTCTCTAAGTAAATAGGTAGATAGATAGATAATAAATGTAAGTGAAAACAGTTGGGTGGTGGCATAAAAATTGACACATAGATCAATGGAATAGAATTGAGAGCCCAGAAATAACCCTACTTATATACATTCAACTAATTTTTGACAAGGGAGACAAAAAATGAAAGGTTAGTCTCTATAGTAAACAGTGATTGGAAAACTGGATAACCACAAGGGGAAAAATGAAACAAGACCCCTATTTATATCACTTACAAAAATTAATTCAAATGGACTAAATATTTAATGTAAAATGTAAAACTGTAGGACTACTCAAGGAAAATATAGATAAAAAGCTCTTTGACATTGGTTTTGGCAAAGATTTTGGGGAAATGACCTTAAGAACCAAACAACTAAAGCATAAATAAACAAATGAGACTACATCAAACTAAAAGGTTTGTGTACACCAAAAGAAATGATCAGCAAAATACAAAGGTAACCCACATAATAAGATTAAATATTTATAAGTCATTTATCTAATAAAGGGCTAATATTCATAATGTATAAGGAACTCATATAACTCAATATTAAAACAAAACAAAACAAAACCAATCTGATTAAAACATGGGTAAAGGACTTGAATACTTTTCCAAATCAGACATATGAATGTCAACAGGTTCATGAAAGTATGCTTGACCTCACTAATCATCAGGGAAATGCAAATCAAAATCACAATGATGCATCACCTCCTACCTGTTAGAATGGCTATTACCAAAAAAGACAAGAAACCAGTTTTGGCAAGGTAGAGAAAAGGGGACCTTTGTGCTCTGTTGGTAGGAATGTAAAATGTTGCAGCCACTATGAAAAACAGTATGGAGTTTCCTCAGGAAATTAAAAATAGAACTACCACATGGTCTGTAATCCCACTTCTGTGTAAATATCCTAAGGAAATGAAAACACCTATTTCAAAGATACATCTCCACCTCCATATTTATTGCAGCATTATTCACAACGGTGAAGACATAGGAATAACCTGTGTACTTCAACATGTGAATGAATAAAGAAGGTGTGGTGTGGAGTGCTTGGGTGGCTGAGACGTTTAACTGTCCGACTCTGGATTTCAGCTCAGGTCATGATCTCACAATTCATGGGTTCAAGCCTCACATTAGATTCTGAGCTGACAGGGCAGAGCCGCCTTGGGATTCTCTCCCTCTCACTCTCTCTGTCTCTGCCTCTCTCCCTCTCTCTCTCTCTCAAAAAAAAAAAACTTATAAATAAGATGGTGTGGTGCATATATATTTACATACAATGGAATATTACTCAACCATAAACAGAAGGAAATCCTGCCATTTGTGACAACATGGATGGATCTTGAGGGATTTATGCTAGGTGAAATAAATCAGAGAGAGAGAGAAAAATACTATATAATCTCAATTACATGTGGACAATTTGAACTCATAGGAATAGAGAGTAGAACCGTGGTTGGCAGGAACTGTGGGATGGGAGACATGGGAAGATATTGGTTTAAGGTTACAAATTCTAAGCTATAAGATATATAAGATCTGGTGATCCAGTGCAGAGCATGGTGACTATAATTATCAATACTATATTATATAGTTGGAAGTTTTAAAGAAGGTAGATCTATTTTTAATTTTTTTTCTGTTTTTTATTTATTTTTGAGAGACAGAGAGAGACAGCATGAGCAGGGGAGGGTCAGAGAGAGAGGGAGACAAAGAATCCAAAACAGGCTCCAGGCTCCGAGCTAGCTGTCAGCACAGAGCCTGACTCGGAGCTCAAACCCACCCATGAACTGTGAGATCATGAGCTGAGCCAAAGCCAGATGCTCAACTGGCTGAGCCACCTAGGCACCCCTAAAGAAGGTAGATCTTAAATGTTATTAGTATATACACACACACAAATCATAATTATGTGAAGGGATGAGATGTGATAACTTACTGATACCTTATTATCTTATTGTGGTAATTATTTTGCAATATATACATGCATTTTATCATCACACTGTGCATTTTAAATTTACATAAATTATATGTCACTAATAGCCCAATAAAGCTGGAAAAATCCATGTAGAACAAAAATTCTGAACAAGAAAGGCATATGTACCAAGGAAAAGGTAAGCAGATTAAAATAGTCTCAGATATTCGCTTTGTGAGGAGGGTAAAGATACTGATTAACTTTAGATTAATTTCGACAGTAAGTAAAAAAAAATTCTAGGGTAACAACTAAAGCAACAGTAATAAGGTACATAATTTTCTACAGTATAGAGGCAAGATAAATAGAATAAGATAAAAACAAAAATGTATCTTTAATAAATATAATGGAAAATAAGTAAAAACTTAACAGAAGCAATATAGACAAAAATGACGACTAGTATGGAATATATTAATGCAAATATACCAAGAGTTGTCTTCAATAAAGATGGACTAATTTCTCTAATTAAAAAACAAAAACTATCATGACATATTAAAATTAAAAATAATCAATTTCTTCACTGGTTATTGGCTTATTCATACTTTCTATCTCTTTCCGTTTGAATTTTGGTAGCACAGCTCTTTCTTTTAGAAGTACATATGAGGGGCACCTGGGTGGCTAAGTCAGTTGAGCATCTGTCTTTGGCTTAGGTCATGGCATAGAGCTACTTTGGGCTCTATGCTGACAGCTCAGAAATTGGAGCCTGCTTTGGATTCTTGGTCCTCCCCCCCCAGTCACTCCCTTGCTTGCATTATGTCTCTATGTAAACAAATAAATAAACGAACATTAAAAACAATTTTTTAATTATTGCATATGAAAAACTTGCAATTAACCATGTACTAGACCTAAAGAAAGTCTCAACAAACTTCAAAGAACTTGTAATAAAAAGTCAAAATTCTTGGATCATAATGCAGGTTATAAATTATTAACCAAAAGATAACATTAAAAGCTTTGTAGAAATTTAAAATTAATAACTTATGGGTTAGAGAGATCACATTAGACATTACAAAGTACAAGTAAATGATAACAAAGTACTGTGTGTTAAAAATGGTGGGAGATAACTAAAGAAATTGGAAGTGACTGTCACTTTCGGTGCTTACATTAGGAAAAACAGAAGGCTGAAATGAATGAGTTATCCATGCAGCTTAAGAAGAGAGACAAAAGGTAACATAATGTAGAAAGGAAACAAAAATAAAACAAAGAGTCCCTGACAACTCATTAGTCTGTGAAGGAAGAAGGACAGAGACTATGAAACAACCAGACTGGGATCCCCTTAAGCAAAGGAACCATGTCTTTTGTGGGTCCTTATATGTATCTTATGATTGCTTTTCTCTTTTTAAGTTTTTTATTGAAATATATGCATACACAAGAGTGTATACAATCTGTATGTTCTTTTAAAATTATGATGATAAGACAAAACCCCATATTCCTCAATCCAGGTTAAAAAGCTTCTTTCTGCCTCTCCCAGTCATGTCCTTCAGTTCCTACCTTATCCATCTTGAGGCAACCGATTTCTTGAATTATATTTACTCATTTGCTCACTTTTATTTATACTTTTGCCACATGTCTACTAATCCTAAAATATATATTGTTAACATTGGTACATATAAATTGGAATCGTGTTGCATGCTTTCATCTGCAACTTGCTTTTTCATTCAATATTATATTATCAACATTATTCCATGTTGGTGTATATAATCTATTGATTCACTGTTACTACTTATGTTTCATATAACAGAATTTCCTTTTATATTCTACTATTGACAGACTTTTGTTTTTTTCCTGTTTTTCCCTAATATAAAGCAATGCTGCTAAGAATATTCTTATACATATCTGTTAGTACACCTATACAGAATTTTTTCTAAGGAGGTAGGCATATGCTCAATTTACTAAGTTATAGAAATTCTTTTTCCAATGTAGCTGTACCAACCAATTTAAATTCTCACAAAGATAACATGTTTTAAAAATATATATATTTTGAGAGAAAAGGAGAGAGAAAGAGAAAGCACAAGAGACTGCACAAACCAGGGAAAGGGAAGAGAGAGAGGGAGTGGCAGAATCTTAACCAGACTCCACCCGGTCAGTCAGAGCCCTACATGAGGCTCAATCTCATGAACCATGAGATCATGACCTGAGCCAAAACCAATAGTCAGATGCTTCACTGACTGTGTCACCCAGGTGCTCCAAGATTAAAAATTCTTGTTTGTTCATAATGTTTCTGAAATTTGGTCTTTTCAGACTATATGATTTTTTCCAAATCTGTAGTGTGCATGATGGTAATACATTTTGCCTAATAACTAATAAAATTGAACATATTTTTCTTGTTATACTCATCTGAAAGAGTTCGTCACATATTCTGGATACTAATCCTTTGCCAGTTCTCTGAATATGTGGCTCATCTTTCCATTCTTTTTATGGTATCTTTTGATAAAAAGTCATTTACAGTAGTCAAATTTATCTCTTAGTTTTAATATGTACAGATGGTCTCCTATTTTCTTTCTTCTAAAATCTTTAATGCTTTGACTTGACTCATTTGGAATTTATTTTTGAGAAGCATGTGAAATGAGGATCCATTCTTTTCCCTTTATAGAAGACCAGTTATTCTAGCACCATTTTTAAAACAGTCCATTATTTCTCCACCAATTTACAAGACAAATTCTGTTATATATTTGATTTACACATAAGTATGAGTTTGTCTTTGGACTTTCTACTTCTAGTACATTAGTCTATTTGTCTGTCCCTTATTATAGCTGGCTTTTCTGAAATCTATGACTGAGATTCGGCCTTGTGCTGGAGAATAGCAGGGAATAAATATGAAAGAATGCCTCAAGCAGGTAGAAACATTTCATCCAGGCTTTGAGAGAGGAATAGCTCTGGAAGCAGAAGGTAGGCTGGGGAGGTGGAGATAGCATGAGAAAAGCAGAGCAGTCCAGAAAGCTGTACTAGGAGGAAAGGTTCAGAGACATCTTAGGAATGGCAAAAAATTAAAAGTGGTGACATTCTGAACTTTGTGGAAGGGATCAGGAAATGAAGGTTTTAACCAGAATGTGAGTCTAAGAGCTGAGATTTGTCTTACAGGAAGTGCTTGGTTGGTAATCTTTAATGATATGAGTCAACTTTACAGTTGCTATCTCCAGAAACACACACACACACACACACACACACACACACACACACACACCCCCCTATGCATGAACATACATATTTACAACCTATTTCAAGAACTTGCAAACTGCCAGAAACCCATGCTTGGATCTGTGGAACAGGTTAAGGACCCTTGTAGTAGGTCATAGCATGTTACTTCTGAAAATGCAGATGTAATCAGGTCCATCCCCTGCTTATATGTTTTCATTGTCCTTCTGCTCTCTTCCAAAGCCCACATTCCTCAATGTGGCTTTCAATGCCTTTCACCTCTCCTGTTTCTCATCTTGTCATTCTCCTGTCCCCTGTCTCTTCCTCACACCTTCCCTTCTACTGGCCTGCATTCCCACATCTCCTGCCACACTCAGGAGCTCCAGTTTTGAACCCACTGTACTCTGCCTTGTCTTTGCAAAGCCAGGTCTTCAGCTGAAGCTTTTCTCCATCCCGCCCTTTCCCACCATCTCCAAGATGAGGCCCTCCTATCTTTCAGGTCACAGCATAAGACCAGTTTACTTGCTCCATGTACATTTACTCACAACATTCTATATGTATCCCTATTGAAGCCTTGATGTCACAGTTTGAGGGTTGTTAGACTGTAGGTTTCTGTAGTTTTTGCAGCGTCTACAGGGTATCATGCCATGCCTGACACAATGTACTTTCTCAGTAAACCACTGTTCTTTCATGAATATTCTAATACAGGGAAGTGGTAAATAAAAGGATACTCCTGCCACCATTTCCTGAATGTGTATTATTATATAGGTGCAAGCCGCTAAGCAAGATTTTCATTTATATCATCTCTATTTCTTACAACAATGTTGCAAGGTAGGTATTATTATCCCTACTTTGCAGATGAGAGAATTCCGGAGGTTAACTTTGACAATATCAGATACGTGGGAAGTGTCCTAGCCAGCATTCAAATTCGGTTCTGTCTGCTATAAAACCATTTGCCCTGCAGCGCACTGCTCCCTCTGCACCATCAGATCTGTGTTTTGAAAAGATAACAGCGACAACGGATAACAGTTGACAGCTGCCTAGCAGGGGAGGGTGAATAAGACAGTGGGAACCTTGCACCCTTCATGTTGGTCCCAGGAAGATTAGGGAGGAAAACTCTGATTCGGTAACTATCTTTGACAGCAAGGACCTAAATTAGAGTAAATGTGAGTATATGTTATAGCACTTTGCTACCCCTGAGGTGCTATACAAATGCAAGCTATTATAACTTGGATTAGCATTTTATTACCACCTTTATATTCAGACTTGGAAAATTAAGGACACAATAAAAATGTCATGAATGTGAATGACTATATCTCAAAGCATAGTTCCTTAGAAAAAATAAGATATAAGATGTTTATTTTTTCCACCACAAACAAAAAATATTACTTGCTTGTGAATTAAAATAAACACGTTTCCAGAAAAGTATCATTTAAGATCATGAATATTCAATGAGGGGTTACTGATGCCATATGTTGGCATAAGTGGATTCCAGCAGGGAACAGGGCTGCCTCATGAGTTGGCATTGCTGAATGGTTGGTTTCTTAGAAGTTCTTCCTTTGAACCCCTTTAAAAGTGTATACTGCTTCCAAGTTCTTTTGAAAGTTGTTTCAAAAAATAATAATTTTATGCACATTATAATAACAATTTCAAGATTCTTTAGTTTAATTCAAATGTTAATTATTTTTAGTTAGAAAAAAGCCAACTCAGAAATAATAGAGTAAAAATGGTTTTATATATGTACTTCATGAAATTGTAAGCTTCTAATTATGACATTTATTTGCTTCTTCTTTTTTCTTCCTCTCTCCCTTCCCTTTCCTTTGCCTTCCCTCCTTCCATTTCTTCCTTACTTTGGCCCTTCTTCCCTCCTCATTTCCCTTCTTTCCTGACTGTTTGCATTCAGTGAGCACTTCTTTAATATCTACTCAATAGCCAGCACAGTGCTCCAGGACCCTAAGATAAATAACAAAATATCCCCTTCTTCAATTATACAGTCGGCTAGCAGTTATAACTACAGAAAAAAATATAATGTAATGAAATAAATACTAGAGGGGTTGCAAAGTGCATTTTACTTCCAAAGAAACACTATTAGACCTTGCTTTTAACCTAGGAATTTGGATGTATAGAATCCCATGCCTTGTTCTATACTGTTCCCTCCTAATAGCATCCACTCCTTAAATGTTCATAAATGGGGGGAAGTGATTGACTCAGATTTTTTTTTCAAGAAATAACTGGCACCTGTGACCAGAAGCAGACAGGTGGGCAATCAGAAAATAGCTAGGCGGAAAACAGTGAGAGTCTTAGTTAAGGCACTGACAGGAAGGATGAGGAGGGAGACACACTGGGAAGAGAAATCTTTCGGACTTGATTTGATGCCGGTAGAATAGAGGCAGCCAAGGAAGGGAGGGTTTTGTGGTGCG
>NC_043707.1:85950783-85957535 GCF_006229205.1 Suricata suricatta
TTGAGGAACCTCCTCCACACTGTTTTCCAGAGCGGCTGCACCAGTTTACATTCCCACCAGCAGTGTAGCAGGGTGCCCATCTCTCCACACCCTCGCCAGCATCTATATAGTCTTTTGATTTGTTCATTTTAGCCACTCTGACTGGCGTAGGCACTCCTTTTTAAAATAAATATTTATTTATTTATTTTGAGAGAGAGCAAGAGCACCCATGAGAAGTAGAGGGACATAGAGAGAGGGAGCAAAAGAATCCCAAGCAGGCTCCACACTGTCAGCACATAGCCCAATGCAGTGCTCGATCTCATGAACCATGGGATCATGATCTGAGCTAAAATGAAGAATTGGATGCCTAACTGACTGATCCACCCAGGTGCCCCAAAAGCAGCACTTTAAATGTTCTTAATTTCGAACTTGGTGCTAAGCATTTGGGGCAAATTCCTGATATTTCTTTAATGTTTAAGACACGTGATGCAATGGGATGCATGTGCATGTGTGTGTTGGTGTGTGCTTATGTGCCCAAAGGTATACTGTGGGAGTTTCTTTTGTTGCCTTTTTAGAAACTAGTAGTTGGGGGAAAATTCTGGCTACTTGACATTTATAAAAATATTGGCTTTATCTGTAGAGAGAATAATCAGTGTGGTATGTGAGCAATTGGGTTGAATGGCATTTAGATGTTCCTATATAGATACAAGGTTTTTGTCTATTTATGCTTTGATCAGTTGTAGGTCACTAAAAATCCAACTTGTGTTTGCTTGTCCTGCCCATGACAGGAAACCAGACAAAAGATGGCTCAGGGTCAGAGATGGTGGGAGTCTCTGTTCCACCTGCAGTCAGTGTGGAAAGGTGATAAACTTTGGAATCAAACAAACCTAGATTTGAATTGTGATTCTACCCTAACTAACCATACATTTTTTCTAATGCTCAGTTTAGCATTTGAAAAGCCCAGTTGGACTGTGTTCTAGTCTTATGTCTAACAATGCACTGCTGCCAAGCATAA
Source organism: Suricata suricatta (assembly GCF_006229205.1). Lineage (NCBI taxonomy): Eukaryota > Metazoa > Chordata > Mammalia > Carnivora > Herpestidae > Suricata > Suricata suricatta. The sequence continues at coordinate 85,951,778 of NC_043707.1, forward strand.
TTCCCTGCCCACCCCCACCATCCCAGCAAAGCATGATGGTTGTGTCTCTACTGTTAACTGTTATGTTGCTGAGTAAATCTTGTGCATATAGTTCTACAATCCATTTTTACAAATATTTATTATAATTATTTATGCACCAAATATTTAGGGAGAACCTAATTGGGAACCAAACATTGTATTTCCTGTTGAAATAAAGACTAAATAAACATCATCCCATAACCTAATGCCTTTCTTCCTCAACTCTATTTCCTTAGAATCCAGTAGGTATTCAATACACAGGTATTGAATGAACAATTACCTTAGGTTTGGTAAGTGCCACTGCAGAACTGTACACATGGTAACATGGAGACACGGGAGAGTTAAATAATTGCCATTGAGCAAAGAATGAGGGTTGTGGGAGAAGGTGACAAGTAAGGGGGCCTATGAGGCAGAAGAAAGCTTAGAGGCAAGAATGAGTTTTGTGTTTGAGGGACACTTCACATGAGAGCAAGAGTAAGAGACTGGCAAGGTCAGCTGTAGCCAGACAATGCCTGGAATTAGCCTGATATGCTCAGTTGCATGGTTTTGTTCTGTAAATTAAAGAGGAGACAGGGAACAGTCTTAGCCTAAGCTGTGGCCTGGCTGTATTTACATTTGGATATATCACTGTTGGTGGTGTGAAGAATAAATTGGGGCAAAAAAGAACTGTCTTAAGGCCTGTCAATAAGGAGACTGTTCCATTAGTCTGGAAAAGGGATGCTAAGGGCCCCACAAAGGCTCTGTTGAGAGGGTGGAGAGGTGAGATTAGATTTAAGAAACATATAGGTGGCAAAATTGTCAGGACTGGTGTTGATTTGAGGAGGAAGGTAAATAAGGAGGGAGAGAATGACAAGGTCTTGCTATCGCTACTGAAAGGAGAGTCACCAACTGAGGCAGAATATAGAACAGGAGATGGTTTTCAAGGGGGGGGACTGGACTTGCTGAGTGTGAATATTCAAGTAAATCCAGAAAGCACATATAAATCTGAAGACTGAGAGGGCTGAGTTGGCAAAATAGATTTGTGTCTTAAGTACAGCAGCTAGGAGGATGAGAATGGATGAATGTGATAACCCAGAGAGATGAAGAACCTCAAGTTGTTATTGTAAAGGTCATAAATAAAACTTTATTGCCTAGTCTAATGAATTACCTAGTTTTTGCCTTAGAGGATGCCCCTGTTCTTTGACAAATGTCATCAGTCCCTCCCTAGAACTCCTAGCTCCCTGGCTCCCTTGACTGTCTTAACAGAGTTCTGACTTCTCTGTTAGCATCCCCCAGGCCCTGCCCCTTTGGCCTGTGTCCTGCTCCATTTCTCCAGGGAATTAGAACATCTGGGCAGGCTGCTGGCAGTGCCTCACTGTCATGTGACAATGACAGAAAGAGCCGTTATTGAGTAAATTCATGTGGTGAATGTATATTAAAAGTTTTTATGTAGTCAATTCTTAATCATTTAGAACAAAGAAAGAGAACCTTTATTCCTATTAAAGGCCACTGACACAGACAAGAGACAATTGAGGGCCCTGAGAGTTAAATTTAACACAATTAACCTTTATTGCCACCTCAAAAAAGAGAGCAAACATTTAATTCATTTACTTAAACTTTAAAGACGACAGAGTTAATTCTCTAGGCAATAAGTACTTCACACTCACACTCACACACACACACACACACACACACATGCTAACACTCACACCCACACATGCATATTCACTCAAGGCAAAATGAAAAATCAATAGTGAGACTACTTGTTACTAGGAAATCAAGCAAAAAGGTTCTAAAGAGATACAAAGAATATTGGCATTTCCTCTAATCTATGCTCAATATTTAACTAATTTATTGCTGTTGTGGATTCGTTACTACCTCTTGGTATAGAAAGGATAAATATCTCTAGGATTTTATTAAAAACTAATTTTCAGATAACTTTTGGAAGAATAGGTATCTACAAAAGATTTTCTTTTTTCATATCACTGTTAATTTAAAAAAGGAAATAACTTCCTTTCTATAAAGTGTTGTATCATTTCTCATTTTACAGGAAAAAAGTCAGCTTTCTGGTGTCCTTTATTGTCTAGCAGCTGGTCATAGATGATGTTTTGCCAGGCCCCTTACTCACACCTCAGACACATTGTTTTTTAATCTATAACAACAAAGAATTACTGCAAGGTCAATAAGTGACCAAAAGAAGATGGTGGTAAAACAATTCTACAAGGTAGTAGATGTTATCTCTTAAACAGAGGAGAAACCTAGATAGAGAACCTTATGGAAGTCTGTAATTCAAATTCAAATCTGCCTGTTTGCAAAGCCCTTCTGATTTCCACTACACCAGACATTTCACTTCTAACTTCTCTTTGTCTCAGCAACTATAGGCTCAAGTGGAATTATGAAGCTGACCTTGGAAGTTAAATAATACCAGCTAGCAGGCAATAAGTGTGGGTTTACATTATTCATATCCTTTGCTTCTCTTGTTTCCTATCATTTCTCAGCACCTGGAGAATAGTTCATTATCTCTGAAGTCTAGCAGAGGGTCTCAAACTTTTCTGTCATAGTACCTCTAACAACAGAATATGGTTGAACATGACTTGTTATCTTTGTAATGTAGATGAATTCTGCACTTGATCCTATAATATATTCACATTTCTCTCTTAGAAATCTTTTAAATTAATTGTCATTCTGGAAAAATGTAGCACATGTATATATCTATACATATATATTTATATACCTATACATATATATATATATGTAGATGGATACATATATAGATATATAGGAGATTCTAACTCACAGACTCATATATCTGTACTGATTTTTGGAAGCAAATGTTCACATGGTGATTTTACTATGACTAGAGGTAGTTCTGTGGAAGGTCAGCCTCATGATCATGCTAAAGTAATTTCATGTCCCCATCAAAAGTTGAGACTGGCCTGACATTCCAGGAGTCCCTAGTCAAAAACTGGATCTTGAAGTGGTTCTAAATCAGAAAGGGCATTTTACTAATGCAAGACTTTGGACTCACTTCTGGAATGAAATCAGTCTTTAGGGAACTGATGAAAGATTATTTCTCTAGAGTATAATAAAACATTCGATAGAGAAATTGTGCTCTATTTTCTCTAGAAATTTAGAGGATAAATGTATTAAAAAAACAAGCAAATAAGAAATGAAGCAACTTCATTTATACTCTAGAGAAATAATCCTCCATGAGTTCCCTACAGGCTGATTTCATCCCAGAAATGAGTTCAAATTGTTTTTTTAGTAAAATGCTCCCTCTGATTTAGAACCACTTCATATACTAATGCCTGAGCCAGGAAACAAATAATATTAAAACATTTAATAATCAGCTAACAACTATTATAAGAATTAATGAAAACAATAGATAGCAGATATCGACCTTTTTACATTTACATTTTTACTTTTTATGTCATTTAATTTTCTCAAATGATACTTTATTATTTACTTGAGCACTGGACTTTTGCATTCATCACTGAGTCTTAGAGATCATTTTTATTTATTTTTTTATTTTTAAAAAATATTTATTATTGAGACAGAGAAAGACAGAACATGAGTAGGGGAGGGGCAGAGAGAGAGGGAAACACAGAACCCAAAGCAGGCTCCAGGCTCTGAGCTGTCAACATGGAGCCTGACACGGGGCTCGAACCCATGAACCGTGAGATCATGACCTGAGCCGAAGTCAGACACTTAACCGACTGAGCCACTCAGGCACCCCGCATTTTTAAAATAAAGGGCCACAATATGGTCAGATCCAGTAAGAGGTTAACCCCTGGTTTTCTCTTCCAGCTCAATTTTCTTTCTTTTAATTTTTTTAAAATTAACTTTTATCTTGATAAAAGATACAACATCTTTGTCCTCTCATTTGCAACCTATAGTTCCTCTTCTAGAAGTAGTTTCTTTCAACTTACTAAGCTTTTATTTCTTACATTTTCTTTCAAATTTCTAGAGAATACACATGTATTTCAACTTCTGCTTTTTTATTTTTATTTTTTTGAGAGAGACAGAGACAGAGACATAGCAGGAGTGGGGGAGTGGGGGAGAGAGAGAGAGAGGGAGACACAGAAGCCCAAACAGGCTTCAGGTTCTGAGCTGTCAGTACAGAGCATGTCATTGGGCTTGAACCCACCAACAGTGAGATCATGACCTGAGCTGAAATTGGACTTAACCAACTGAGCGACCCAGGCACCCCTATATTTCCTCTTTTATCATTTGTAGTCATTGCCTATTTAGAGCCGACTCTTGAACAACATGACTTTAAACTGCACAGGCCCACTTATCTGTGAGTGTCTGTCAATACAGTTAAGTCCTGTAAGCGTACTTTCTCTTCTTTATAATTTTCTTAATTTTTCTTTTTCCTTACTCTATTGTAAGAATTCAGTTTTTAACACATACAGCACAAAATATGGTAACCAACTGTTACATTATTGTTAAGGCTTCAGGTCAATAGTAGGTTATCATTAGTTAAGTTTTGGGGGAGTCAAAAGTTATATGTGGATTTTCAATTCTGGAGGGGCCGGTGCCCCTAACCCCTGTGTTATTCAAGGGTTAAGTGCTTTTTGTATTGTGGCAGTGGAAAAATCATATCATTTCTCACCAACACTTTCTCTCTTTTTCCTCATCTTCCCAGTATACAGACATCCAAATTTCTGGTTAAATCAGTAGATAATGTTGATACTAATAATGTTTATTTGTACACTGTTTTTGTTGTTTACTCATAAAAGATTTTTTTTTCCCTGAAGTTCCTTCAGGTCTTATTTGCTTGGTCTCCTATGCATCTATCCTTAATTTTTTTTTTCTGAATGCTCAAACAGCTCTGTCAAATGCCCAGCAATTATATTTTCAAATGCTAAAGCACATCAGATAAAGTTTATCTTAATTTGATTCTGGAGGAACTTACTTTTGCGCCCTGTGTAGCAAGCTCCAGTTTCGGCAGATTGCTCTCAGTGTGATATGCACATGGTTTCCATAGTTATCCATTTGCTAGTCCCCGAACCGGGGTCTGCTTTACCGAATTTCATACCTTCCGTCTGTTGGTTTACTCTCACGTCCTCTACTAGAAACATGAGAGTCACCTGTGACTCATTTTGCTTCTTCCTTCGAAATACGGATATAAAACAGATTACCAAACCCAGTAAATTTTGCCTCCAAAAAGCATCTCCAATCTGTGTCCTTTGCTCCATCCTCAGGGGTCATTATCTGGGGCCAGACCATCATCACCTCTCACAGATTTCTGTAAGTTTTGCCCAACTTGCCTCCTTGCCTCTGGGACTATTCTTAGTGTAGCTAGAGCTTTCAAAACTATATTTGTGATCTTGCTATTGCCAGATACACTCTCACATGAATTTCCACATATTTCAGGATAAAATTCAAACTGCCTGTCTTAGAGTAGATGGCCTTCATAACTCTCCAGCCTTATTTCCCATTGTCTTTTTTGTACTGTGTATTTAAGCAATATTTTAACTTCACTCAGTTCCTTAAATATTCCTCATTTGCACTGTCTCTAGAAATACAGTTCTCTCCTCTTCTGGTGAACTCTTACTGTCCTTAAGTCTCAGTTGCAGTAACGTTACTCAGGAAGGATGCTCCACTAAATGTTTCCAAAACACCCATTCCTTCTCCACCCATCATAACAAACAGTATACTTGATACAGTTACTTGTTCAGTGTCTGGCTTCCATGCTACAGAGTGCATACATCTGTTCAACAGCAGTTTCTCAGTAACTAGGGGATTATCAGGCATG
>NC_043707.1:85957635-86018738 GCF_006229205.1 Suricata suricatta
AAAAAAAAAAAAAGAATAGGCAGGTCAAACAAAGCATGGCTGCCTGTTTCAGTCCTCTGGATGAAGAATAGATATGTATTGGTAGTACTGGTCTGATGAGGTTGTTTCCGATCTACCACTATCCTCTAGTATCTTTTTGAGAATTTTTGCTAATATCACATATTATACACCTAAAATACAATTTGTCATGTTTTTCTACACAATAACCTTTTCCATTATATAGTTTTAATAGTGTTATTTCCTAGTTCTCTTGGATGAAAATCTTATCTTTAATCCCTCCTTGTTCATCCCTGAGTCTGGTAAATGCCAAATTCTGAAAGGTCTTCCCTCAGATTAGTGAAGGGAAAAGAACATGAGATTTGGAGTGCTATAGGCCAAATTCGTTATTTCAAATTCTTCAACCTCATTTTGCTTCAGTGCCCTTACATTTAAAATGAAGGAAACAAATGTGTTTGTTAAGGGTTGTTCTGAGGACAAAAGAGCTATTGCATGTGAAGGGCCTAGCACACAGTAGGTGCTCAATAAATATCTATTGCACTTCCTGCCCTCTCTTTACTTGTCCTGCCACCTGTTTTATTCTTTTCTGATTCTACAGCTAACACACTGGTCCAGGCATGTAAGCTAATGTAATTTAACTTGTCTCTTGCATGTGTTCCTTGATTACTAGCCAAATATTATATAATATAGCTATGTTATACATTTAAGGCCCTCAGTTCCCTTTGTAAAGTCTATTCCTCTGTAGTCCTAAACTTCATGCACCCATTTTTCTGCTTCTCATCCTTTCAGCTCAATGGCTCCAGCATTTCTTTAACACATGGAGATCTTTACCATTTGACCCTAAAGTCAAATTCCATCATGTCCCTCGAGTAGTACAAACCATCATCATCTGTACCCATATTTTCTTTTTTCTCTCTCCTTAAAATGGAGGAAGCATGCCTGTTTCAAAGGCAACGCCTTCATGCATTCTGTGACTTCTCTGTCCTTTTAGTTTCAGGACTTGGAATTACTTTCCTCTAATTTCTTCTCATTAGTGCACAAATGTGCTGTAATGTCACTGATCGAAAACCAACAAAATACTGATCTTGACCTCAAACTTCTCTCTAGTTTGTCTCAGCCTTTTCTGACAGTATAACCTTTTAAGAAAGATGGGTATCTCCATTTTCTTTTCAATCCACCTCATTGGGGTTCTGTGCTACTGCTCTTATCAGGGCCATTAATTACTTCCACACTAGCAAATACAATGGTCCTTCCTCTGTCATTTTGGTCAGTCTCTCAGTTTGCCACTCCCTCTTCTGAGAACACCTTCTGTTCTCTTCTGGCTTCTAAGACAACACGGGATTTCCTCCTCCTATACCCAGAGCACCCTTTCTCTCCTTGTTCTCTTTCTAAATCTCTGCAGGTCCTTATCTCCTATCTCTCAAATCTATGACCATAGCAAATCCTATTAACTTTACCTACAAGGCTTAGTCTGAAATGTTTCTCTTTTTCTTCACTTCTATCAACCTAGTTGAAGCTACCAACTTCTTACCTGAATAACTACCATTGCCTCTAATCTCTTCACCTTCACTCTCCACTAGTCACAATGTATTCCCACACTTCAGCCAGAGTGATATTTTTAAAAATATAAGTTATTTCACATCATATTTTATCTTAAAATCCTTTAGTGGCCCCTCATCTCACATAGAATAAAATCTCAAGTTCTTCTTTGACTTACTTGAACTTGCATGATTTAGCTCCATTAACTCCCTACCTCTCTTCCTATATCTTGTACTCCTCTTCCCCTTACTCAATACACCTCCCACCTTCTTTCTGCTCATTGAACATGCTGCACTCATTCCTGCCTTAGAGTATTCCTTCTGCCTGGAATGCTCTTTCTCAGATCCGCATGGTTGACTCCTCTCTATCACCCAAAACACAACATAATTCCTCTGCTTTATTTCCATCATGGCACTCACTGTTACCTAACATTTTCTTTTTCAAAACCACTTCCAGGGGCACCTGGGTGGCTCAGTTGGTTAAGCCGCTGACTTCGGCTCAGGTCATGATCTCGAGGTTGGTGAGTTCAAGTCCCACATCGGGTTCTTTGCTGACAGCTTGGAGCCTGGAACCTGCTCCGGATTCTGTGTCTCCTTCTCTCTCAGCCCCTCCTATGTTCATGCTCTGTCTTTCTGTCTCTCAAAAATAAATAAATGTTTAAAAAAATCATTTCCATTCTCTTTTCAGCAATGTAGATTTTGTGAAAATAGGAACTTGTAGGTCTTGCTCAATAATGTATCTCTGGTACCTAGAACAGTTGTCTTCTTAACTGGTACTCAAGAAATGTTTGCTGGATGAACAAATTAGTGAATATATCTTTTTTTAAATGTTTATTTCTTTTTTAGACAAAGAAAAAGAGAGAGAGAAAGAGCATGAGTGGAGGAGGGCAGAAAGAGAGGGAGACAGAAGCAGGCTCTAGGATCTGAGATGTCAGCAGAGTTTGACATGGGGCTCTAACTCACGAAATGTAAGATCATGAACTAAGCTGAAGTCAGTCACTTAAATGACTGAGCCACCCAGGTGCCCCACAATGAATATATTTTATCTAAAATTTGGTTTTATATTCCATTTCCAAAACTTTGGCAGTAAAATTCAGGAAATGGAGTTGCTTAATCAGAATTTCAGCAAGATTTAATACTGGGTAAAGGTAAGAAATAAGTGATAGGATAAATAAGACTTCCGTTGGAAGATTGTAACAGTTAAAAAAATGACTGGGTTACTATGGATGCCCTAGTTTTTCACTGACATTTAAATAAGAGAAGTTGATACTATAAACTTTCAAACAGCAAAATATTTTAAACAAAAATAGAAATTAGAGTATGATGACAATGATCTAAAATTTTTCACATATAAACTATGTTTTTTACAAATTTTTTTCATCTCATTTTCCCTTGAGTCCCTATAGAGCCTGCCTACATTATTTATTTATTGAAAAAAAGCTACACATTTGAATTCCAAAGTAATTATAATAAAAGAACACATTTGGAGAAAGATAGTTCAGGCAAAAGTGTAAACAGAGTCAAATTTTGATCATATATGCATCACTCATGGGAGAGTGGCATTCTGGACATGGATTTATATATTCAGATAAATTCCATACCTCTGGCTCCAGAGGCAAGAACGATGCACTATCAATATCTTTGAGGGAGTGATAGAATTGAAAAGGTCATTTTTTCTCCCCCTTACTTAAATCCAGGATCTTAGGAGAGCCCTCCATAGACATATGTAAGGCTACTCTTTCATGTAAAATGACAAGGTTATGGATATACTTAACGAATTATTTCTAACGTGCAGTTTAAAAACCTAGGAAACTTCATTAAACAAGGGGCAGTTTTCATGTTCAACATTTGTAAATGGAGGCCATGTTTCATCTAGAGCAAGGCTTTCAAATTTCTCAATCATGACAATTGTTTAATCAGCAACTATAGTGATACAAGTAGTGCCTTCCATTTTGAAAGATTCCTTGGTGTAGAAGAAAAAAGGATCAATTTTCATTCAAGTTTTGATAAAGTTAGAATAATGAACTAGCATTTCGAAATCGTGCACCCTAAAATATTTCTTCTGTGACTCCTTTGATCTCATTAGATTTCTCACAATATAAGCAAGTGCCCTTGATTTTAAATATTTTTATTTAAAGGCTTCAGGAAAACATGCCCTCAGACACTTGAATCCTGGTTAGCAAATATCAGTGAATAAAAAGAAGAAAAGAATCAATTACATTGAAGATATATGATATGTAAAATGTTGGAGAACACTGTTTTTTTGCTTGTTGAGCATCCATTTTCCTCTTTTTCCATTAGAACCTTGACCTTCCTTTCAAGGGCATCTCTTATGATATATTAATCGAGGAGGGAACTGGAGTTTGTATCTTGGACAAGCTTCATGATTACATGGGGGTGGTTGGAGGCCGTGTTCTTCACAAGAGCAGCGGCGTGTGGCCCATCCTGCTACTGTGCTGCGGAGTCTGTGCAGCAACCCAGAGCTCTCTTCGTTCTTATCTTCTTCCCAGGTGAGGTGCTCTAGGCTCCTATTAAGTTAATGAGCCCCTGATATATTTCCAATAAATGTTCATCTTTACCTAAAATGGTCAGTTGGTTTTTGTGGTTTATAATTCAAAACACAAAAACAAAGCAACTGAGACAACTATAAATCCATATTCAAAGAAAATCCTCATCATTTTTTTTACCAATTAAATTTCTTTGTGGTTGTACTACTGGGTTTGTCTAAATATATATTAATGAAGTAAATCAACTTTATCAAATGTGTGCCCTTTCTTACCAGACTAAGCCATTTCTTTTTACTCAAGAGATATTTTTCATTTTACTGTTCTCACAGAGCTTTCAGATACTTTATGTTATTGGATCCTTCCTGCAATGCTCAGAAATGAATAGGAACAAATTTGTTCACATCTACTGGGAATGAAGAAGCTAAGGTTCAAAGGGTTAATCCTACATCTGAAGGTACATAGCTAACTAGTATCAGAACTTGTGTTTAAACCTCGGCCCACTTACTCTAGACCCTTATGCATTGTTCTGTTATTATGTGATCATAACCAGTGATTACAGTCACCATTCTGTTTGTCAGAACACTTCCTTCTATTGCTTATCATTGTTATCTATTTAAAAGAAATCTCAAATGAGTGAATCACAAAACACCAAGTTTGAAAGAAATTTTAGAGGATTTATTCCTCCTCTATGCCCACATATGTAAAAGTACGCTCCATGATATCCCTCCTTGACTGTTTTAGAGTCAGAGAACACATTTTTAATTTGAGAAAATATTATACAACAGATCTAATTTATATGGATAAAGTACTTAATGGAAAGCGTATGTTTAGTGAAAGAAAGCCTGTCACAAAAGGCTCTATGTCGTATGATTACACTTGGACGAGATGGCCGAAATAAGCACAACCCTAGAGCTGTGAGAGTAGAACAAGAAATGCAGACTGCAGGGATTATGTCATGGATCATGGAGAAGCTACAAAAATTATCCTACCTCATTTCAATTTCAGAATCAGCATCAAAAATTAAACAAATGAACCATGATTGAATAAGAGAGTTTTATTTTTTGGGTCCTTTGCTGATATGCTCTAATTTTTCCTGTCCTTCCTCACCTCTAGCCATCTTTACTTTTTCTTTGATCAAATAACAACTATAAGTTGTAACAATAACACTTTTATGTCTAAAGTAACAGACATATTTGAGGAAGCTATCTATTTTGATATTTTATAACAATGATTAAGTATTTAGGCAGTGTCTGAATTGTATAAGAAATCGAGAGATATAATTAAGTCTTATATTTTGTTGGGAGGATCAAGTGGTGGTGGTAGTGGTGCCGGGTGTTGTTATTTCATAGAAGGTCAAAACTTCCCTGGTAAGGTGATGTCTGAGCAAAGACCTGAGGGAACAGAAGGCACAGGCCTTGTGGAACTGTGGCAGTGGGAGGAGCAGGGGCCTTGTCTCTGAGCAGAGGGCCTCCTTGGCTTTCATGTGCAGGCTCAGGACACACAGCTCCAATACAGTTGTCATAGCTCATTTGCCGGTCATTAACTTTGAGCTCTATTTTACCTGCTGGCTGCTGGCACAATTCAGGTGCATTTTGGTTGCTCGTTTATTTTCTGAAAAGTCAGTGAGGATTTCTGCTATTCATGGCCCAGTGACTGGAGCCACGCCATGACAAAATTTCCATCCGCCTAAAATATCCCTCTTTGATAAATTCCTCACTGTGTCAGGTTGGGTGATCAATGTTTCAGCTACACAGTCCTGAGTGAGTGACCAACGTGGAGCAGTGGGCACCAAGCAATGTTTTTATTTTTAACTTATTTTTATTTTTTTATTGTGAATTTTTAAATGTTTATTTTTGAGAAAAAGAGAAAGCTGGGAAGGGCAGAGAGAGAGGGAGACAGAGGATCCAAAGTAGGCTTTGCACTGTCAACACAGATCCCAATACAGTGCTCGAACTCACATACTGTGAGATCATGACCTGAGCTGAGGTCAGACATTTAATTGACTGAGTCACCGAGGCACCCCCACCAACCAATGTTTTTTAATGTAGCGCTTGCCTGGTCCCTGGTTCCCCAGCATCTGTCTGTTTTCCTGGAGAAGCAACTGTAGATATGTGGGAATTTTTTCTGGGATCCCTTAGTTAACTGACAATACTGTATATTAGATGCATAACATTAGGAGTTTACTTTCATTTTTATTATATACCTTTAGGAACTTGAATTTAAACAACTGCTCCATTGAAAACAAAATACTCAAGAAGTTGGATACTGGAGCTCAACTTCATGTATACTATGGATTATAAAGCTCCAAGCTGAATGTATTTGTTTGAGAAAATAATTACACACATGCATTATAGAAAAATAACACTGTAGCAATATGTCTGCATTTCAAAAAGTGTTATATCTTATTCTCAAAGGTGGTATGCAGGGGGCGCCTGGGTGGCTCAGTCCATTAAGCGTCCAACTTCAGCTCAGGCCAAGATCCCGCGGTTTGTGGGTTTGAGCCCTGCATCGGGCTCTGTGCTGCCAACTAGCTCAGAGCCTGGAGCCTGTCTTCCAATTCTGTGCCTCCCTCTTTCTAAGCCTCCCCTGCTCATGCTGTCTGTCTCTCTTTCTCTCTCAAAAATAAAAATAAAAAGCATTAAAAAATTTTTAAAATTGTGGTAAAAACGTAATATAAAAAAATTTTTTTTAAGTGGTATATGGTATATCCATGCAAAGGGATACTATTTGGCACTAAAAAAGCATGAAGTACTGGTAATGCTACAAGGTCAACGAAACTGGAACACATTATGCTCAGGGAAAAAAAGCCAGTCACAAAAGGCCCTGTGTTGTATGATTACCCTTAGGTGAGATGCCCAAAATAAGCTCAACCATACAGAAAGCGATTTCCAGGGACTGGAGTGACTGCTAACAGGTAGAGTGTGTTTTGAGGGGGTTATTAATATTTTCTAGAATTAGACAGTGGTGATGGTACTAAAAATCTGTGAATATAACAAAACCACTAAATTGTACATTTTGGAAGGGTAAATTTGATAGGTATGTAAACTATATCTCAATAAAACTGCTATTTAAAAAAAAAAGAGTATAGGTTTACTGCCTACCTTTTATTGTGAGGGAATGCCATTTTTTTCTATTTTTATGAATGTTTTCCACATTTGGCTGTGAAAGTATTCTTTTACAATAAAATAATAAGAGTCTTGTACAGGACTTTTAAAATGTTTATTTAGCAAAAGAAAGAGAATGTCAGTTCTCATGCTTTGCTGGATTTTAAAGCCCAAAAGTGTGGAATCTACTGATGTGGGTCAGGCTGGGGCAACAGAGGTCACATGGAGACATTATCATAGGCCTCCAGAAAATTAGCAAGGTTTAAGAATGTAGAGTTTAATATTCATATGAATATTTGTTTCTTTGGTCTTCTTGCTAATTATTTTAAAATAGTTATATGATTAAATGTTCTATGTGGGGCACCTGGGTGGCTCAGTCAGTAGAGCGTCTGACTTTGGCTCAGGTCATGATTTCATGGTTCGTGGGTTTGAGTTCTGTGTCAGGCTCTGTGCTGACAGCTCAGAACCTGGAGCCTGCTTCGGATTCTGTGTCTCTTTCTCTCTCTGACCCTCCCCTGTTCACGCTCTGTCTCTCTCTGTCTTTCAAAAATAAATAAATGTAAAAAATTTTTTAAAAATAAATGTTGTATGCTGACACCTGTTTTGTGACTTTCTGAATGTTTTATGGCATTTTGATAGGAAGCTAGATCCTATCCTTTCTCATATTTAAAACTCATACTTTGTAAGCAAAATGCTCATGACTTTCAATTTCAAATGTCTTGGAAGACTGGAAATTTCCAGAGTTAGCTTTGATAGTACTGCAAAGTCAGGGCTATCTTTTTCTCCTACTCATTATAAGCCAATAGTTTTTTGTAAGCGATAGACACCTAGATCAAGATCAATTGAGTTGTCGTATTTCTCTTACCCATGGAGGTTTTTTTTTGCCGACATGAGCATAATAAAATTTCCCTATTTTATCCTTATATATACAAGGGGAAACAAAGATAACTTCTAGGCAAGTTCCTCTGGTAGTTTTGTACTATCATTTTGCTTTTAAAATTTTAATCATATGTTTCTCAGCAATTTTTTTTCCTTTCTCAGGGACATGATCTTGTCTCTTGATTTTAATTCTCACCTCTAGGTTGATGACTCTTAAATCCATCTCCAACTCTGACTTATCTCCTGAGTTCTTTTACATTTTGTTTATTCTTCTGTGGAATACTTCCACATGGACAGATATTTTTTTAACTAGTGTATCAATGTCTAAAACCAAGCTAATAATTACAATGTGTCCAGAGTATTGTAACCAAGACAGTGACACATTTAGAAAGTATGTCTTTGAAAAATGTCAAAGGAATTTGGAAACTTGTCTTGGGAGAATAGAACTCTAAGGTAAAGTATATGAATTCATTTTAAATATTTGAAGGATCAAGGCAGTAATGGCAGAAGCATCTCCTTGTCTAGAGAAGGCATGCCTTAATAATCTTTGTATCACCCCAGGCACTTTGCCCAGTTTTAAATGGATGAATATGGATACACATCATTAACATATTGTTCAACATTCTAATAACCAGAATATTCCAATAAGACACTAATGATTCTTAGTTTAGTGATTTCTTCCACTACTAGAAACGTTAATGAAGAGATTGGATGAGTGTTGCAAGAGCAATAATAAATTGACATTTCTGCATTGGGTGGAAATTTAGACTAGTTGATGGTGGATTCCTAAAGGGCAGTGTTTCCTTCCAATATTCATGGGACACCATGAAAAAGTTTTGTTCATTTGTGCACTCAGCTTTTTACTTGTTGTTGCTGTAGCATAAACCTAATCTACTCTAATGAATACACAGTATTTGGTAATAGTTTTGGATAGGAATCTAACATCCTATGTGGCCTAAGAGAAGTTAATTAACTTTCTTGGCCTGAATTTGCTTATTAGTAATAATTGAGGGCTAAAATAAAATAATCTCTAAGGTTGTATCTATTTAAAAATAATACAACATTATGATTCTGTGACTCAAGGAAATTTTCAAGGAAAACCATGATATTATCACAAATGTGCTGGTGTAGCTGGTAGAGTCAAAAACCTACCACTCATTATAGTCAAGGGATTGTTTTCCTAGAATCTGTCTTTGGACATTTCAGGTAGAGATAAAGTCATGCCACAAGAGTTTTTGTTAGAGAAACAATGCCCAGCCCTATTATGAGGTGTTACAAAATCTTATTTTTCTTTTACTCAGGGTAATTAAAACATGGGAATTTTCCTTCATCTGTCAGACGAGAATAATGAATACTGATTATTGATTATTTCTCTATTTAAGGTGTTCCACTTGCATTATCTCACCCAATACTCGTCTATTTATCTACCTGTCATCTATCATCTACCTAACTACTAGTAACCTTTATTATTTTCCCAGTTTTGTTAATGAAGAAACTGAGATTTCCAGAAAATAAAATATCTTCCAAATCAAAAAGCAGTGCTAGGATCTAATACCAGGTTTGTCAGGTCAGGTTCTTAATCTCTAAAATATTTCAAGAGTAGGTTGTAAGCTTTAATATGGAAAAAGTTTTGTAAGTACGGTACTTCAGATTTAGTTCCATCCTATTAAATTTTTTTAAATGTTTATTAATTTTTGAGAGACAGAGAGAGACAGAGCAGGAGTTGGGGGGGGGGCAGAGAGAGAGGGAGACAGAATCTGAAGAAGGCTCCAGGCTCTGAGTTGTCAGCTCACAGCCTGACATGGGACTCAAACCCAGGACTGTGAGATCATACCAGAACTGATGTTGGACACTAAACCAACTAAGCCATGCAGGCACTCTAAGTTCCATCCTCTTTTATATATGGTTAAATTGACCTCATCTGCCAAAATTGCTCTCTATATCTTTCAATTTTGGTCACATATTAGCTTTTCCAAAATTATTTCTTTTCTCTTTTTTAAAGTTCCTCATCAGTTTCAATAAGTTTCTCAACAGTTTTTCCCTTTATTGCTTTTTTTACTTTTGCCTTCCCACACTACTTAGTATATAATATACACCTGTTATGGTCTATTACTGTGTCTATAATTTTAAGTTCCTGGTTCAAAATAGCAAGCAAAATAATACTAAATTATAAGCTGTGTGGGTTTTCTATCACTGTGTGAAAGTCATGTCATTTTGTATTTTTACCTTTTACTACAGAAAATTAAGTAACCCAGGTTGAATTATTCCTAATCAAAAAACTTCCTGTTCTTTCATTTCTAGTTCTCCTTCTTTTCTGACAGTCTTGACATATCTTTTTCTAATGCCATTAAACTTGACTCTGTTCTATACTTGTTGTATAACATCTTAAAATAGAAAATTTTGGCCAGCTAGAATATTCTCAGTATAAAATATCGGGAAGAAAAAAATTAAATCATATGCAAAAGTTAATTCTTACCATAATGTAATATCAAAAAAACCAAAGAGTTATCTCATGCACTCAACAAATTTGAAGTCACCATGGTAACAATGCCAGGGAAACACAAACAAAGCAATAAGATGGCAGACAAAATGTTTTGTTTTATTTCATTTAACTTTGAAGATTAAACTATCTAGAGACTCAATATTTTGTCTACAAATCCTTAAAAACTTTATTAGTAGTCTGATTAAAAGCAACTTTTCCTTATGGAGCAATGATTATATAACACTTTGAAGTGTACGTTGTGGTAATCTCCTCTAGAGTCCTTGCACCCCTTCCCTTTGTGCTTTGTGTTTCAGCCAGCAACCACAAATCCACAGAGGTAACCCCTCATTGTTTAACTCAATCAAAGTAATCTCATTTTTCTTGCCACAGTAGATTTCGCAGCAAAGGGACTGGATCAGCAATGAACATGTAACACAATTAAGGCCAATGAGACCGAAGAACAAATAAGGACTTTCTTGCCCTTCTCAGACAAAGAGAGTTTTTGTGTCTTAACTTTTTATTTTTCTAATATGTACAAATATATCCATGTACTATTATGATCATATCTCAATGTCATATAATTTAGATCATATCTCAATATCAAATACATTAGAAGAAAGTAACACAGTACTAGTTTAGCAACAAGTTTGAATTTGAAAACTCAAGGAAACTTTGAGAGATCATGAGAAAAATCTTTGAAATATATAAAGCATACAAATAATAAAAGATAATTTATCCTCAATTTAATACACTGGGAAATTATGTTGAGTCTTTGGTTCACTTGTATTATTATTTTTTAGGTTTATTTATTTATTTTGAGAAAGAAATCACAAGAGCGGAAGGGGCAGAGAGAGAGGGAGAGAGAGAGAGGGAGAGAGAAAGAGGGAATCATAAGCAAGCTCCACACCATTGGCCACAGAGCCCAACATGGGGCTTGAGCTCATTTTTGGTTTTGGAGCCAAAAATACACCACGACCTTTCTGATTTTTAGGTTAAAATTCAAATTTCATGGCATGTCCTTTACCTAATCTGGTAATCTTATATTAGCTCACTCTACAAAAATGCTTATACTTATATTTCTAACCTCAAGCTAAATGTCGCATTTATGAATCATTTAAACCTTATACAATTTTGCTAATCAAATTCTGTAATACATGTAGTCCTCTGCATTGTTTCACCTGGTGGCAACAACAAATAGATTAAATATCTATTATGTGATCCAAGATGACACTATATACTTTGATTGTCAAAAATGAAGTATTTTGGTTTTGAAGCACATGCTAAATAGAGCCTGTCTCTGAAGTATTATATAAATACCATAATTCATAGTCATAAGTGAAAACAGTCATAATTTGTTTTGATCAGCACATTATTCTCAGAATTTGATGATGAGACTATCTTTTATTATGGAAGTTTCTTTTTCTGGTTCCTGGGTATTTAATATACATTTTTTAGCATAAGCAATGGAAATGCATTGCAAGACATTTTTTTCCCTTCTGAGCCATGGTGTAATTCCTTTACAGGCAAATGCCATACCTACCACTAACTATGAGTCACGTATTTGGATGAGCATTAACATACAATGATTTAGAATTTGAACCTCCCTGCTGTATAGTTTTGGTCTGTGTTAGCTACTCTCTTATCCAATCTTTTCTGCAGTGGAGAATAAGGACATTTTCTTTGCATAGCACAATGTCATAATGGCAGTGTGTGTGTGTGTGTGTGTGTGTGTGTGTGTGCGTGCGTGCACATGCAAAGTTTAATATTAGCTAAAATTTTTAGTTATACTATGCTGCTACTTGTATGTCATATAAAGTCAGTGATGTCTACAATAATCAAAGATTCAAAATTCCAGAAACAACAGCATGTTTTTCATAATAGTGGTGTGTGCGTGCACATCTGTGCATGTGTAAAAGTATTTCTTAGACTTAGAACATATAATTCAAGGTTTTAAGACAATGTTACTTTAACATACAACATATAAATTACAGTTCTAGAATAGAGTGTCATGTTTTTCCTTTCCTTTCCAAACAGAAGTTTTGATCTTGGCTCACCAATATTGATCTAAATCTGTATTTTGGTGAAGGCTATTTTAAATTAAAATAAGGCATAATTCACAAAATGATGATTTCCATGGAGTTCAATGGGTTATAAGCATATCACGTGAAATGACAAATCGAGTGGAAGTAAAAGGTAACAAAAATATTGGGGAAAGTTATATCAGTTTAAACAACTTGTCAATTACCCAGATAGAAGGCTTTGTTCACATTATCATTAGTGAAGTCTTTGAAATTATGAAATACTCATTTACGGTATATATTTTAGGTTTTGTCAAAAATTACCTTAGGTAGTTCTTCAATTTGATTGGCATCTAGATAAAGCTCCTCTAATGTCCGCTCGAAGTTAAAGACCTCCTTTGGCACCTGCTGAAGGCTGCAGTGGGAGTAGTCTAAAACTGAGATGATTTCTTCTTCACCTCGGAAACATCGGCACGGCACCAGTCGGCCGATGATTTTCCGTTTGGTGGTCATCTCCAGGCACTGCACTAGAGAAAAAGAGAAAAAAACCCTGCTTAATTGTCTTTCTTTGGAGAGCATTCCTGCAATAATTAAAGCCTTAGAAATTTAATTTTGATATACATTTCATAATTAAGTAATGCTATAAAGTTTATATAGAACATGTGCATGCATTGTATCATTCATTAACACTTGAACAGCCCTGTATAGTATGTGAGCTAGGTTTGATTCCCATTTAACAGACAAAGAAATGGAATTCACAGAAGTTACGAGATTTCCCATCATCACAGATTCTGGGACAGCAGACCCAGTCAGAACACAATCGTGACTCTATGCAATGCGATCACCATACTTATGTTTTCACTTGACACCTGAATCTATATTTTTAAATTTTACACAAATTACACTGCAGAACATAAACATCTATAATCTGTTGGGAAAAACTACATTTTTTCCATTTCTGTCAAAATATTCAAGTTTCATCCCTAAGGTTTATGATAACCTCTTTTTTACCCACAAATTCATTTCATTAATGAACACATATTTATTAAATAACCACTATGTTCCAGGCACTGATCTAGTTAGTGGGACAGAGTGATGAACTGAACAAAGTCCCTATTTTCATGAAGCTTCTATTCTACTGGAACTACAGATTAGAGTTAGATTGGTTATTTGCTTCAGAATAAGAACCTAGCTTTATGAATTCTATGATTTCACTGGGAGAAAACAAGTTATAATCATGCCAGAAATTCCTGTAACATCTTTGTCTAGGTCAAACTGACCAAATGTACCATGCCTTTTAAAATATTTTATTAAAACTGTAGACTTTTATGTCATTCTTCTAGAATGTAAGACTCCTGAGAGTAGAATAGTGTTTTATTTGTTTTGCATTTGTCTTGGTGATAGAAATATAGTAGATATTCAATAACAAATGTAGAATTAACCAATGAATTCATGAATGAACAGAAGAGTATATTTAGGACTCCCTTCCCTCCCACCCAAACACCATCAGGTATGAATAACTTGCTTGAAGCACTTCTCATTCTGACAAAAGGTCACTATCTCTGTGAATGTCTCTCCAGAAAGAATGATTGGAGTGTTCCTCTGAGTTCCAGAGCACTAATCACACTTCTTCCCAAATATGTGTTCTATTTCCTCACTGTGTGAGTTCTTTGAGGAGAAGTTCTAGTCTTACTTATCTTCGAATTCACAGACACAGTACAGTTTGCAGTTATAGAGTAGTACAAAATGAGCAAGGATGGAGAGAAGTGATGGATTAGAAAGACATTTCGGAAGCAGAGTCCAGTGTGTTGGTAATGGATTAAATGAGAGATGGAAGGGGAAACTGTGGAGGGAGGGAGGGAGATGTCTTGAAAGATTCCAGATTTTTACTTTGAGTCACTAGTACTCACACGAACCAACCAGCTTTAATGTCATAGAGCTGACCCAAGGTATATACATGCCCTGTCTACCTCTCTGACCCACACATGAATATGCAATCAATTGTCCCTGCCTGTGCTGCCCAGTGCTCTGCACTCACCCTATTGTGTTGAACCATGTGACTATGTCTTGTTACTTGTCTGTTGCTGCCACTGCAAATTTTTTATTATAAATCGAGAGAAAAAAGAATAACCAGGCTTGCACCTAAACTATTTGGCCAGAGGATCCACTGTCCACCAACACTTTTGGAACTCCGTTCACTAAGACTGCTTTCCCTTTCATTGCCCCCAAATGGAGGCTCTTCTGGTCATCCTTTGTATCCCTTCTTCTCATCCCCACAATGTACTGAAGTTTTTCCCTCGCCCATTTCTCTCTTTTCTATTCCTGGTGAACACTGAGAATGTACTTATACCACAATCAAAATCTTCATTGAGTCTTATCCTCTTCACTGAATGCTCCCTCACAGTCTCAACTTGGTTCACTTGTAACTTTTAAAAGTAGAGCATGCTGACATTCTCATGCCTTAAACACTTCAGGGCTGGAAAGTGGAATTGTTACCCCTTCCTCTCTAAAACCTATTAGTCTTCTCTCATTCTGTAAAACCCCTGTTCCTTTCATGTTCTCATTATCTAGCAGTAACATCCTTCCTTTCTTCCTCACACCATTCATTTACCATCTCTTGAACACTCCTCTTCACCCTTTGATGACTTTGGTATCTCATTAACTGGACTATTTCTTGATCATAACTGCTTCCATTCCTGATTTTTGCTCCCTATAGCTAATAACTCTCAATTTTTAAGCTTTTCTTCATTCTAAATTTCTAAATAACTGGATTATAGTTTTACTATTTGATTTTTCAATACAGTTTTTAAAAATTCTTATTTACTTTGAGAGAGAAGAAGAGAGCATGAGCAGTGAGTAGGAGAGGGGCAGAGAGAGAGGAAGAGAGAGAATCCAAGCAGACTTTGTGTTCTCAGTGCTGAGCTTAATGTGGAGCTCAATCCCACAAACTGTGAGATTGTGACCTGAACCGAAATCAAGAGCCGGACGCTTAACCGACTGAGCCACCCAGCCACCCCTCACAGGCTTCAAACATGTCATGTGGTGGTTTAACTTTCTTCTAATAAATTCCAACACACTTCTATTCTAACCAAGCAACAATACATATACATAAAATTTTTAAATTAATAGGATTTATTTTATTGTGACTGTATTCTACTGTAATTCAATCACATTGTAATTATTGTAATTTCCTTTTTTTTCTTTACTTGATATTTCTATGTACCTTTTATTAATTTGATTTTCTGACTATCTCCTCTTGGTATAGTCAAATGAGTGTAATCTGTCATTTTTTCCTCTGGAATAATCCTCTTGTTTATTTTTATGTTTGTTTAAATTTTCTTGTTCCTGTCTCAAATGTGTTTTTTTTACTAGATCTGCTATATGTATCTATTATCCTGAAATGTCTCTTCACTATCATTCTGTGAATTTTCCATTTCATTCTCATGTTATGTTTCTATTTTCTGGATCCTGTGTCTTTTTTTCTTCTTTCTGATTTATTGGAATATAACATCCAAGGTAGAATATAACATCTAGTAACTTACTGAGAAAGTATCTCAGTAGGTACACTTTTGAGAGTTTTGCATGCTGAACATGGTTTAATTTAATTTCACCCAAAAACAAGTGAAACAGGATATATATTTGCAGGTCAGAAATAGTTTTCCTTCACAGATTTGAAGATATTTTTAATCTATTATTTTCTAGCTTTTAAGTTGTTGCCAGAAAAATCCAGGTCCATAACTATTCAAAATCCTGTTTTACACCCATCTTCTCTTCCAATAGAACATTTGAAAATTTTTATCTTATCCTTAATGTATTGAAATTTCATGATAATGTGCTTTAATGTGTTTTTTAATCCACTGTATGGGGTAGTTGACAGGTGCTTTCACTTTGGAAGCACTTATCCTTTAATTCTGTTAAATTTTCTGTTATTATTTTAATTGGTAATTTTGTCTTCTTCCTTGTTTTTATCTTCTCTTTTTCTGCAACCTTGATTAGCTGGATGTAAGACCTATCTCCTAGATTTGTCCTGTAATTCAATTATTTTTTTTTCTTTTGTAATTTCTTTGTCTTTGTCTTATTATTTTATTTTCTGGGAGATTTTTTTCTCAATGTTATCTTCTAAATCCATCTGTTATATGATATTTTATCTAATGGCATAGTTTTCCTATCAAAAGTTATTTGTGGCTTTCTGAATGCTATTTTTAGTAAGTGTGCAATATCATTTTCATTTCCCTCAGGAAATACTAACTATAGACTTTTTTTGTCTTTGTCCTCCTGCTCCTAATGTTATTTCTGAGTTCTTTTTTTCTGTTTGTTTCTTTTGATCTTTGTCATTTGTTTTCCATAAATATCTGGTGATTCGTGACTGTCCTTTAGTATTGAAGAGTGAAGCTCTAAGAAGTTAATTGGAAGCTTGATATGTAGGATAGGTTTCATTGCAGGATGATCTGGCAGTAAGCCAACGAATATTCTGGTGTTCTGCCTGGAACTTAGCTATGCGGCTTTAAATAGAGAGTACTTCAGTCAATTTTCCTATTTTTGGTAATAAGTATCTTCAGTTCCTTGCCTGGTATCTGCTATCTCTCAGACTCTAAGGAGGTCTGTGCAGTGAATCAGCTTTCATACCCCTTTGTGAGTACTTTATATTATAGCCAACAGTGTATTTTGTATGTAGATAATATTAACTACATCTTCTTTCTCTTTTATCTCAAAATTAGTTGAAATTTCTTATTTCCTGATGCCGCCTCTTCTATTTTCTCTGCCCTTGTGAGTATATGTATTTTAAAATTTCTTTTAGGTTAATGGAATAATCTGGGTTGTAAGACCAGATAAATAAGAAGGGTGAGAGATTAACTTCCATGTTTAAAATAAAGTTTTCCTTTAATCCTTTTCATACTTTTCCTTCCTTTTTATCTAACCTATTAGGAGAACTGGGCAAGGAACTACATCCTTCTTTGGTGACTACTCTCTTTCTTTGGCTCTCCTGACATCATTCTCTCCTGACATTTATCCTTCCACATAGGTTCTTCTGTTTAAGTCTTTTGAGAAGGTGCCATCCTCTCTACCAAGTCCTAAGAATTATATTCGATATGCCCCCACCACCCCAGGCTTGGTACCCTTTTAACCATACACTCTCTCCTGTTACAATCTCATTCACCTTTCCCATCTCTGACTTCATCTAACTTTGATAATAGGTGGCTGTGAAATTTCTTTTTATATTTAATCAAACTTATTTTCCCCCATCATTTCCACTTTATGTTTCAGGGACATCTCGAACATAACATATGCAAAATTGACATGATGCTCTTGAAAGGTATAGAGTCCATCATCACAGTCAAGAGCTTGAATTCTGGAGCCAAAACTCCCTGGTTGTGTGACGCAGCACATTATTTTATCCCTATGTTTAGTCATTCATCAAATAACAGAGTACATACAAAGCACTTAGAATTGTGCCTTCAGATTTAAGTATTCACTAAGTGTTAGAAATTACTCTTCTGCCTCAACCTCTTCCTCCTCCTGTGTTCTCCATCTCAGTGAGCCGCAATACCATTCACCCAGTGTCTCAAGATAGAGACATTGGCCTTGCTCTTGACTCCTCTAGTACCTACACTCCACATCTAACAATCACCAAGTATTAATGATTAAATAGCCTACATATTTCATCAATGAAGCCTATTTTTCTTCACTTCTGGTGCCCAGCAACCAGCTCAAACTATTATCTCTTGCATGTATACTTGTCTCTGCCTTTCTATTGTTTTCCCTTCACAGTACAGCAGGAGTGATCTTCATAAACAATAAATATTATGTCACCCTCTTGCTGCAAATACTTCACTGAGTCCTCTCTGCCCTCTAGGCAAAGTCCAAAATTTTTACTATGGCCTGTTTAGAATAATATACTCCTATAGTCTCACCCTGTTGTCCACATTCATACTGGCCCCCTTGCAGTCTGGCCAGGTACCACTCTTCTGATTGCTTTCTGAGCTGTTTGCATTCACTGTTTCTTTCACATTCCTAAG
Organism: Suricata suricatta; assembly: GCF_006229205.1. Lineage (NCBI taxonomy): Eukaryota > Metazoa > Chordata > Mammalia > Carnivora > Herpestidae > Suricata > Suricata suricatta. The sequence goes on from NC_043707.1 coordinate 85,976,178, forward strand.
ACTAAAAAAATTTTTTTTAACTAGGGCCCTCAAAAATAGGGCTGCCTCTATATAGGACAATTTCCCTTGCCTTTGAAAAAATAACATTAAGGGAAAATAGTCTCTCTCTCTATTCATCAAAGCAGGCTATGACTTTTGAGAATATGCTGCAACTATATGCTACAATTCACTTTGATCACATTTTAATAATTTAATCAATATTGATCATGTTCGCTAGATTAAAAGTTCTGTGAAGACAGGGACCATGTCTAGCCTGTTCAACAAAGTATATTTCCAGTAACTTGTCTAGTATCTGGCTCAGAGCACTTAACAATATTAACTATTATGGGGCACCTAGGTGCCTCAATCGGTTGAGCATCTGACTTCAGGTCATGATCTCACAGTTTGTGGGTTCAAGCCCTGCATCAGGCTCTGTGTTGATAGCTCAGAGCCTGAAGCCTGCTTCAGATTCTGTCTGTCTGTTTGTCTCTCCCTCTCTCTGCCCCTCCCCAGCTCATGATCTCTCTCGATTTCTCAAAAATAAACAAATGTTAAAATTTAAAAAAATATTAACTATTAAGTGAAAATTGAGGCTAGCATGATTATGATGACTTTTATTTGTACAGGTTTTTGAAATTTTCAATTCAGTTTATAATTTATCACTTTGTTTTTTTCACAAATAAATAAGCATTCATATATTATTTTCCATATTTTATTTTATATCTTACTGTTTATTTATTTTTAACAGAGAGAGAGACAGACAGATAGACAGAGATGGAGTGAGGGAGGGGCAGAAAGAGATAGAGACACAGAATCTGAAGCAGGTCCAGGCTCTGAGCTGTCAACACAGAGCCTGACACGGGGCTCAAACTCACAAACTGTGAGATCATGACCTGAGCCCAAGCCCGACACTTAACCAGCTGGGTCACCCAGGCACCCCTTATTTTCCATACTTCAATCTAAAGTTTAGTGTGTTGGTGATGTATATATCACACACAGAATAATTAGTAGACCAGAAATTAAAACTCATATCTCCTTACTCTAAAGCCATTGATGTATTTTCCTTTAGCAGACTCTGTATTACATTAGCAGTCATGTATATAGATTGGCATATGAGAACTTACAAAGACATTCATTTACCACTAGTTCTCTCTCTGTCTCTCTCTCTCTGTCTCTCTCTCTCTCTCACACACACACACACACATGCACACATACACAAATACTTGAAGTGATCTACACATAGAATATTGCATAGGTACAAAACAGAATGAAGGGTAGCAGTGAGGGAAATAACATTGTTCTTCTAACTAGCAATCAATATTAAAGAATTTTTCGAATGTCAGAGGGAGAGGCATGTAATACATTGGAATAGAGAAAGTGTTTTGGGAATTGAGGAGAGCACAAAACACAAGAAAGCACATATATGTTACATACATGATATACAGAAGTACATATTTGCTTTTCTCTGAAACATGACCACAGAGGGCATATAGCTCCACTTACAGTATTGTTTTAAAGTTTTTTATGTATTTATTTTGAGAGAGAGAGAGACAGAGAGAACAAGCAGGGGAGGGGCAGAGAGAGAGGAGGACAGAAGATAGGAAGTGGGCTCTGCACTGACAGCAGACAGCCAGATGTGGGACTCGAACTCACAAACCGTGAGATCATGACCTGAGCTGAAGTTAGACACTTAACCAACTAAGCCACCAGGTACCTCTCCACATGTAGTATTTGTACTCTGACTCAGAAGCTGTCTGACTTCCTGTGTTATCACAGATCCTTAGCATATATCCAAAAAAAAGTAATTCTTAGATTTTAGGCTTTTCAAAGGGATTTACAAGACAAGAGGAAAACAGGTAAACAGGTATTCATTTTTTTTCCTTTAAAGCCCTACTAGTAAATTCCTTAAATAGTAAGATAAGAGAAACCTTTCTAGATTCTTATGGCACCACACAGATTCTTTTCTCTCTTGATTCATAAAGATGATAGATAGATAGATAGATAGATAGATAGATAGATAGATAGATAGGTATATGAATTGCTAAAGAAGATTTTTCTTTTTCTATACCACAGTGTGCAATCAATAATCTCCCTTTTAGCACTCTCCCAGAGTCAAATGCATTTATGCAGCAGGGCTTCCTAACCTGGACTAACAAAGGTGAAGTAACAAAAAGACTCATCTTGCTTACTTTCTTCAACCACTTGAGAATTACATGTGCAGTAGTTGACTCAAACAATAAGAATATGTGTATCAAAACACCTAGCTTTATACCATTGCGTTCCCTAGGATTTTAGACCTGTGCTATCCTTATCTAATATTCCATACCTGGAAAGATAAAAGAACAAAGGAAAGCTCAAACTTTCTAAGATTTGTGATAAATACTCTGGCTGTCCTCATTAGCTGGCACAGTCTTACATTTTTCAAATGACAAATGGTTCTAATTTATTCTCCGAGGAACCCTTTGCTTTACTAAGTGTGCCACAGGGATATGGAAACCTGCCAAGCTCTCTCCATGTCCTACTTCAAGAAACATCTTTAAAGCCATTACCTAACCTCAAGTATGTCTCTGAAACCCCTTTATCCAGACAACATACATAGTGATTCTGGGACTCCAAGTGGAATATCTGAGGCTTCTTTCTTTGTTTTTCAACTGTTGAAATAATTATATTTTTAAAAATGCTCAAATGTCATGGGGTTGTTTTCATCTTATCATTACAATATCTGAAAGCCTGAAATTGTTATACATGGCTTGATTTGCTACCAGTTTATCTTCATGAAGATCAAACCCCCTTCTGGTCTTTAATGCTGATATTATCATACCTGCAATCAAAGCAAGAAATCAAGAAGGAAAGCATGGTGCCTGGTACTGAGAAGGATCATATTAAAAATATTTCTAAGTTCTGCTTTTAGACAAGTTACTTATTTTAAGAACGACAATGCTCTGTTCTCTCTCTGCACATTCTTCCCAGGAATTTTCATCTACTGATTTCAAACATACTTCAAAGAGTTTCTATGAATGATTTCTAATATAAACTATTATCCCTGATTTAGTTCCTAACTGCTTAAGGAGCTACCAATCTTTAATTAAAACTCAACTGGTCTAAGGCAGAATTTGGAAATTTTACTAAGCTCCTACTCTGTACCAGACACTATGCTCTTTCTTGATTTCTTGTTTTGATTGTGTTTTCATTCTCTTAATTCTGTACCCTGGTGTCATCTTTTATTGCTCCTTTCTTTTCTTCTGTATTAAACATTTTACAAATTCCCCTTCCTTTCTTTACTATGCACTCAATCTAGTTCACACCCTTGCCATCTCCTAGTGTATTGGTGAAAGTACTACTGAATGATATCTTTCCTCTGCAATCATTTATTCAACAAATATTTATTAACTGCCTAGTATGTGCTAAATACTGGGTTATACGCTATGAAAAACCAGTGAGTAAAAGAACTCTGGTCACTCTTCTAATGAATTCACTGGATTGTGAGGGAGATGAATATTAAATAAAAAGTTTTTCAAATAATTCTATAATCACACTTTATGATAATTACTATAAAAGAAAAATATTAGTGCTTTATCATTTTATATATTGACATATGCATTAAATATATATGATTAGTCTTCTAAAATGCATATCCATATCCCAGTTCTAGAAGCTTCACTGAGTCTACATTTTCAACAGTAATATTTCCCAGCACATGCTCCTGGGTTATATTCTCTTCCAGGAAATAACCAGCATGAATTATCATATTAAGGGCTCAGAGAGGTCCTGTGATAAAGAAATACGCTTATCTTTGTTCAAAGTATTTCCTAAGGCACTTTTAAAAACCTTAAAACGCAAAAACTTTAAGTTTATCATTCTAATTAGAAATTAGTATTCTGGGGCGTCGGGACAGCTCAGTTGGTTAAGTGTTCAACTCGTGATTTCAGCTCAGGTCATGACCTCAGAGTTCATGATTTCAGGCCCTGTGCTCTTGCCCCTCTTGCCTTTGTGCACAAGCTTGCTTGCTCTCTCTCTCTCTCTCTCTCACTCTCACTCTCTCAAAAATAAATAAGAGGGGCACTTGGGTGGCTCAGTCAGTTAAGCATCTGTCTCTTGGTTTTGGGTCAGGTCATGATCTTACAGTTCATGAATTCGAGCCCCGCATCCGGTTCCGCACTGACAGCATGGAGCTTCCCTGGGATTCTCTTCTTCCTTCTCTCTCTGCCCCTTTTCTGCTCTTCTGTCTCTCAAAATAAATAAACTTATAAATAAATAAATAAATATTTTTAAAAATTGATTACTGTTCTGAATCATACATTTTAAGTAAGACTAGTCTACAAATCTCTTTAGCTTGACAATCAAGCTGTGTTCTACTTAACTTTTATCCATTTTACTTTTACAAACATATTTTTCCAGTTCTCTATGCTCTAGCATGCCCTACTCCTAATACTGAATGTCTCTTATGTATTTTCTTCTTCTATACTCATCCAACCAATCTATGATAATACCCTTACATCTTTATATCATATTGAGTGATTTCTTTTGTTGGCTATTATAATTGGTTTGCAGGTTTTAAAATATCACAGTTCCAGATGTCACAAAAATCTTTGAAGTGGAACTTATAATAATAAATGGCATAATTTTTTTACTTTACTGATTTCCTCAACTACTGGTCAGTGAGTGCTGTTAGAAAAAATCCCTTTGAGTTTGGATCACTTATGAAAGCTCAAATTCGTCTTTCAAAGTCTTGTAAAAGTATTCTAGACTATAAACAATGCTGCTTTCCTTGTCTTCCTTCTCCTCACCATTTTTATTGTCACCATAACACAAGCTACCCTAAAGAACATCAAGTATTATACAATCAATATGGAAAAAAAATCTCCTGAGAGAAGATTTTTCCTCAGTAATAGTATATACCAGCTTACTCAAAATTTTTCCTTATTGTATCACATAGATGAATAACTATATTTTAATACTTCTTTTTTCTGTCCATATATCCTGTCTTAGAATTTTTATCTGCTGATTTACTTAAAGGTACAAATATAGCTATAGAAGACAGTAGAGAGAAACTTGAAGATTAGATTAAAATAGCTCCAGTTCAGGGAAAAGTTCTAATTCTTTTTAAAAAAAACTGTTACAGTTATATTTTTTGAAGAATATTTCTCTCAGGCAAGTTGTGAACCTCAGCCAAGAATAGTGTGAAGAAACCAATTACTAAGCATTAGGACACTATCAAAGATCTAACATTTATAAGGTGAAAACCTAAAATTATGTTTCTGAAATAATATCTGAAGGCTTATTTAGATAGAGATACAGAATAAGATAATAACATGGAAGTAGTCAGATATAAGCTGTTTAATTGTTAGAAACTTAAGTTTGCTTGGAATATTAGGCTAACCACTTATCTCATCTTGAATAAACTACTCAGATGATACTTTTGTATTTTGATATCTCCTGAGATATTTTTGTCCCGTGGTATAAGAGAATGGTTTATGTTCTTAATGATAGCTGGGTTACTAAGAAAAGATCAGGTATTCATTAAATTTATTTAAAAGCTAGAGATATATATATATAGTACATTTAGATGTATTTTAATCAGATATTTTATTTTTTAGATGTATTTATTTATTTACAGTGAGCATGAGCAGGGAAGGAGCAGAGAGAGGGAGAGAAAGAGAAAATTCTAAACAGGCTCTGCACTGTCAGCCTGGAGCCCAATGCAGGGTTTGAACCCATGAAGTGAACTGAGAGATCAGGACTTTAGCCAAAATCAAGAGTGGGATATTTAGACGAAGCCACCCAGGTGCTCTTGTCGAATATTTATTTAATGAAAATCTAGTTCTTTGATAGTCAATAATTATTTTTGTAAAAAGTCCATCTATGTGAAACACTTCACACTTTCTTGAGTAGGAGCTTTAGGAGAAGATAATAAGAAAGTATTTTCCATGTAGTTCTCTCATCTTAGGGATTCCTTGCCTTTTGTGATGTTGACACAATGTCAATATGATGCCTTTCACAAGACATGATAATAGACCTATGCTTTCAATCTGATATAAGCAGATTGAACAAAGGATTTTTAAATGGTATTTCATGCTGTTTTGTACTTATTCTTCAGTCATAACTATAGATAACTTCTAATATTGTCTATGTTTATAAACATTTTAATTAATGATGATGATGTTGGTAATTGTACGTAGAGCAAATGTTACCATTTTGAAACTCAACCAAATAAACAGGCTTGTAGTGATAATCTTTTAATCAATTCAGTTGCTTTGGGTATAAATCTAGGCAGTTACTTTCTAATTGGAAAGATTTTAAGAGATTATGAAACATATAAGTGTGCTTGATGTCACCCTCAGGCTGGAAAAAGAGTTAAAATAAAAGAAAAATTAATTTAAGAAGCTTTCTGCAAGGAAATTAAAGGCGTGTCATAATACACTCAGAGATTTAATAATTGTTAAGCAAATGTTCATGAATGTTAACATGGCAGAATCAGAGGTTCATTTTTTAAAAATATTTATTTTGAGAGAGAGAGAGAATGAATAAATGGGGGAAGGACAGAGAGAAGGAGACAGGGAGTTCCAAGCAGGACCTGTGCCATCAGCACAGAGCTTAGTGTGGGGCTTGAAATCATAAATCATGAGATATAACCAGAGCCAAAAACAAGAGTCAGATGCTTAACTGATTTAGCCATCCAGGCTCCCCAGAGACTCATTTTAAAGTGGAATTTTAAATTCCATTTTATAATTATTCTGAGATGTTTTTCAGTGTTACTGTCTGATATGAGATTAAAAGTACAATTTCACATAACAAGCTAAAGCATCTTCAGTATTATCTTTATTCATTTTGTAAATAATAAATGCTATATATAGATATTTTGTTGATTGCTTCAATTCTTACTGAACTAAAATATTTAGGAAATGGTAAAAGGCAACAGAATTTGAAAGAATTAAGAGAATAAAACCAGGAGCAAATGTTTTACAAAGAGAATTGGAAAAACCTTTACAAAGGCAGGAGGGCTCTTGGAAAGACAAGAGTACACGTAAATAGTGGGGTCCTTTTGGTGGACAGAGTGTACTTTACAAAGATCACAGTGTTATCAGAGTAAACATTTCTAAAATTCAAATGTAAACACATGTAAAATTCTTCAGAGGTTCCCTGCTACCTTCACTATCAATTCTTTTTTTTTTTTGCCAACCCCAAAATATAAGTCTCTGCCAAGGCTACAGTCTCCTAGCAAAGCACACTCATGCCTTACCTTCCATGCTTTTGTGCCTTTGTATTTCCTGTTCTCCTGAACTACCTTGCCTGATCATTTCTCTTGGAATACTCTTCCTTATCATGTTTTGCTAAATTCAGGAATTATCCTTGTAGAAAAGATTTCCTCTACTATTCCTGTTATAGGTGAATTATATACTCCTGAGATTCATCTCTTGAAATTCTAACCTACTGTATCTCAGAATTTGAAGATAGGGTGTTGTAGGTATGATTAGTTCATATGGAGTCATAACAGAGCAGGGTGGGACCCTACTATAAATGATTGGTATTCTTATAAAAAGAAGACACGTGGGGGTGCCTGGGTGGCTCAGTTGGCTAAGTGGCTCAGGTCATAATCTCATGGTCCATGAATCTGGGCCCTGAGTCAGGCTCTGAGCTGTCAGCTTGCTTTAGATTCCCTCCTTCTTTCTCTGCCCCTCCCCCATGCATTCATTCTCTCTCTTTCTCTCTCCCTCTCTCTCTCTCTCTCCCCCCCCCATCTCTCAAAAATAAATAGACATTAAAAAAAAAAGAAGACATAAAAAGAGAGATGCTCGCAGAGGGAAGATATGAAAAGACATTCATCTTTAAGCCCAGGACATAGTTCTGGAACAGATTCATCCTGCACAGTCTTCCAAAGGAATCAACACCAACAACACTTTGATTTAGGATTTCTAGCCTCCAGAATTATGAGACAAAGAATTTCTGTTGTCTGAGCTGTCTAGTTGGTGGTCTTTGTTATAGCAGCCCTAACAAACTAACTCAACTCTCTTTTTCAACTTCCATTCAAAAGTTAGGTGGCTCTTTACCAGCATCTATAAAACTCAGGGCCCAATATGGCAAAGACTTATTTTAATTCTTTTTCTTGTCAATCTCTTCAAGTAGTATGAGTTCTTTTTTCTTTTTTCTTTTTTTAAGTTTATTTATTTATCTTAAGGGGCTGGTCAGGGGAGGGAGAGAGCACACATGTGATCCAGGGAGGTGAAGAGAGAGAGAGAGAGAGAGAGAGAGAGAGAGAGAGAGAGAGAGAGAGAGAGAGAGAGAGAGAGGGAGAATGAATCCCAAGCAGGCTCTGCACTGGCAGCATGAAGCCCAACACAGATCTTGACCTGAGCTGAAATCAAGAGTCAGATGTTTAACCACCTGAGTCACCCAGGCATCCCCATGGTAGTGTGAGTTCTTAATTAGACTATAAGCTCTGTCCTTTGTTGTTGTTGTTTTCCTAATTCAAGATAGACATGAAACGTGAAATTCTCCTTTGTACAGATTAATGAATACAGGCAAAGATAGAAATTTTGTTTTGCTTTAAATTCACCAACTGTTTGAAGAAAATTTAAAACCTCAATTTCAATTGCAGACAAAATTGTCCAACAAAAGGACAGAAAGAACAAAATGGATCGGTTACCCTCTTATTCTCAGAAATAAACATACTAGAAAAGATATGACTCAGTGTTTTTCATCAATTCACATAGTGAATAGAAGAAACTAACTTGAACCTAAAGATTTAACCCAAAGAGTTAAATAAAGATTTTAGAAGTGTCTTAAAATATTGGTATGGTGGTTATCATACAAAAATGATGGGCATATCTTGTTTAGAAGGAATAGTTCTAAAAGAACTATATGTATATATGTCAATATATACATCCTAAACTGATAATGGAAGTAAACTGAAGAACATTTGTAAGAGAATAAAAATAGAAAATATGTTACCTTGAAAGTACACTATTACCCACCAGATCATGTGAAGTATGTCTGAGGGATATTTTTCTAATGAACATTATTATGCTTACTGGCCGAGGAAAAAATAAGAGTAATGAGAGAAGAGCTGTTTAGACATTGTAGGTACATAGTTCGGCTCAAAGTATTACTACTTAAAATCTCATTTGTTATATTCTCCAGAATATAAAAGTGATGCATATTTATTATTAAGAATTTGGAAAATATAGAAAAGTGTAATAAAAGAAAATTCACCACATTCCTATCATCCAGATATAAAGCACTATAAACATAGTGGAGTATTTTCTATCATTCAGTTACTATTGTACTCTAGAGACATGCACATAGACACATATACACAGGCACAAACATGCAACATATACATCTATTATTAAAATTAAATATATCTTTCTGTGTTGTACTTTTCTTCTTAGCAATATTCTATAAATATTTTCTCATATCATTAAACATTCATGGAAATAAACTTTTTGAAGATGATGAAATATTCTGTTGTGAATATATCTTCCAGTTTATGGGACCAATCTTTTTTCTGTCTTATAAATTTATGTTTGCCATTTTCTCCACTTATAACTAATACCTTGAGAAACAATTTCAAATACAAGTTCTTGTACATTTACTAGGTGAAAAGGATTTAAATGCTTTTGCTCTTCTTGATAAACATTGCAAAACTGCCCAATTGTTATACCGACTGCTACTGCCCAGAATATTATATATGATTATCTATTTCCTTGCATAACAGATGTTATCAGTTTATTTCCAATCATTGTCAGTCTGATAGAGCAAATCACAATTTGAAGTACTTTCAGTCTCTTCCTTTATTTGCTCCTTCTTTATACTTATAAAATCAGTTTGCTAAATAGACTTAGTTTTTTTAACTCAATGACTTACAAATAGAAAATATTTCATTTTTCATCAGTTAGTCTCATTTTTAGGTATAATTGCAGAACACTGTGTGAATAATCCAGATATTTTTACAGGTTTACTACTGGCCATAGTTTTTGAGCAGGTGGCTCCAGTATAAGAGAACAACATAAATGACTATACAGATGATGCATCTTTATATGTGAAGAAGTAATAAAATTTAATTCTTTGTTTGTGTTTTAATGGAAGTGTTATATACAATAATGTGAATAAATGGGGGGAAATTCTGTTCTCCACTGTCCATGATGGATCCTTTCAAATGGAAATGCCTCTTGATGGCACTTATGTTGATTGACCTTGAAATTTTGCACCAAGCCTTAAATCAAGAATACTTATTTTTCTTACCACTACAGGATACCACAGGGCAAATAATTTTTATAGTAATATAAATTCAATGTTTTTACTTTATTTCACGAACCCAGTTAGAGCTCAATCCACCTCGAGCAATTACAGTGAAAGAAACATATGAATGCTGTCAGAACAAATTTTCCTTCTATTTCGCATTTTCTCTAGATATATATAGCACAAAACAAGGTACAGAGATAAGCATCAATGGAGACAAAATGCACCTAATTTCTCAGTAAGTAGCAACAACTATCCTCCTAGACAGGCTAAGAACCAAGGATCAAATCTAATCTAAAGCAGAAAAGTAACATAATGTCATTATTCTTCTGGAACATCTTCTTAGTTTTTAATAATATTAGAAAGGAACCCATTAAATGAATTTATATGCATCATGTCTTTGTGTTTGTATGTGTATGCTGAGGTTAAGAGCATGTAGGGTTCAGAGTAGGGAGAAAGCTGCATACTGAGATAAATGAATACACCTGGTAATTAATCTTTTTAGCTTCTTAGAATAAACATTTTATTTATACTTTTAAAAATATTTTCCCTATAGTAAAGGAAATATATTTAGAATAATTTTTTTCTGCTTGTCTCACAGTTATAATGAGTATTGTGGTATGTTTTATAAAGATTATAATAGACATAACTGGGCAGAGCATAGAAATTAAAGAGCAAGTAATCATATGTTTTAGACATTTTACACTTTTAAGTAGAAATAGAGTAAATATATACAACCATACTACCTCAATAACACAGTAAAAGGAAAAAGTATTTTTCTCTTCTCAAAACTTACATTTCAGCTCATCCTAAAACACCAGAATATGCATTATTCCCAAGTGCATATGGAACATTCTCTAGAATGGATCACATATTGGGCAAAACAAGTTTCAATAAATTTTTAAGAAATGAAATCATTCCATGTACATTTTCGGACTACAACGTTATGAAACCAGATATCAACCACAAGAAAAAATCTGGAAAGAACACAAATACATGGAGGTTAAATAACATGTTACTAAACACTGACCAGGTCAAACAAGAAATCAAAGAGGAAATAAAAAAAATACATGGAGACAAATGAAAATGAAAATAGAGTGGTACAAATCTTTAGGATGAAGTAAAAGTTTTTCCTTCTAAGAGGAAAGTTTATAGCAATGCAGGCCTATGTCAAGAAAAGAAATATAAATAAACAACTAACTAGAAAAGAGCTAGAAAAGTAAGAATAAACAAAATAAAACCAGCAGAAGGAAGGACACAATGAAGATTAGAGCAACAATAAATGAAACAAAAACTAAAAAAATAATACAACAGATCAATGAAACCAGGAGCTGGTTCTTTGAAAAGATCAAAGAAATTGATAAACCTTTAGCTAGATACATTTCCCCCCCCCAAAAAAAAAGGAGAGAAAGAGAGAGAGAGAGAGAGAGAGAGAGAGAGAGAGAGAGAGAGAGAAAGAGAAAGGACTCAAATAGAGTAAGAAATGAAAAAGGAGAAATAACAGCTGACTCTACATCTACACAAAAGCCTATAATGAAAAACTATATGGCAAAAAATTGGACAACCCAGAAGAAATGAATAAATTCCATGAAACATATAACCTTCCAAAACTGAATCAGAAAGAAAAAGAAAATCTGAACAGATTGATTACCAGCAATGAAATTGAATCAATAATCAAAAAAGTGTCAACAAACAAAAGTGTAGGATGAGATGTCTTCACGATTAAATTCTACTAAACATTAAAAAAAAAGGTAATATCTATTCTTCTCAAACTATTAAAAAAAATACAAAGAAAGCTTCCCAACACCAAAACCAGATGAAGGACTGCAAACAAAAGAGACCTACAGGCTAACATCTCTGATCAACATAGATGCAAAAATCCTCAACAGAATATCAGCAAACCAGGAATGCCTGAGTGTTTCAGTCAGTTAAGCATCTGACCCTTGATTTCAGCTCAGGTCATGATTTCATGGTTTGTGAAATTGAGCTCTCAGTCAAGACTCAAATTAACAGCATCGAGCCTATGTGGAATTATCTCTCTCCATCTTTCTTTGCCCCTCCTGCACTCATGCTCTCTTGCTCTCTCTCTCTCTCCTCTCTCTCTCTCTCTCTCAAACATAAATAAATAAACTTAAAAAAATATCAACAACCCAATCCAACAACATATTTAAAACATTACTCACCACAATCAAGTGGAGTTTACTCCTGGGATTCAAGGGTGTACATTATTCACAAATAAATAGAAATGATATATCACAATAGAGAAGGATAGAGCAAGAGAAAGGATAAAAACTGTAGAATCATTTCAATAAATCCAAAAGAAAATTTAATAAAGCATAATACCCATTCCCTATAAAAACACCCAACAAAGTAGGTTTAGAGGAAACAAACCTCCACATAATAAAGGATACATACAAAAAAACCTACAGTTAACATATTAATGGAAAAAAAAACTGAGAGCTTTCCCCCTAAGCTCAGGAAAAAGAGTGGAATGTTGAATTTCACCACTTTTATTCAACATAGTACTGGAAGTTCTCATCTCAGGAATCTGACAGAAAAGGAATCAAATTCAACCTAATTGGCAAGGTTAGAAGTAAAACTTTCACTATTTGCGATGACATGATACTCTATGTAGAAATCCTTAAAGGGTCCACCAAAAAACTACTAGAATGGATAAACGAATGCAGTAAGGCTGCAAAATACAAAATGAAGGTACAAAAGTCTGTGGCATTTCTATACACTAATAATAAAACGACAGAAAGAAATTAAGAAAGCAATCCCCTTTACAATCGTACCAAAGAGAATAAAATAGTTAACAATAAATTTAGCCAAAGAAATGAAAAACCTATGCTCTGAAAGCTATTGATAAAAGCTATCATAAAACAGATGGAAAGATATTGCATACTCATGGACTGGAAGAACAAATACTTTTAAAATGTCCATACTATACAAAGAAATCTATAGATTTAATGTAATCCCTATCAAAATACCTACAGCAATTTTCACATTAGTAGAATAAATAATCCTAAAATTTGGATGGAACCAAAAAAGAAGCCACATAACCAAAACAATCTCGAGAAAGAAAAACAAAGCTGGAGGAATCACACTTGAGATCTCAAGTTCTACTACAAAGTTCTAGTAATAAAAAACAGTATAGTATTGGCACAAAAATAGACAAATCAATAGAACGAGATAGAAAGATCAGAAACAAATCCATGATTATATGGTCAATTAATCTTTGGCAAAAGGGGCAAGAATATGCAATGAGAAAAAAAAAGTCTCTTCAATCAATGATGCTGGGAAAACTGTACAACAACTGTTGGGTTATAGGGTAGTTCCATTTTCAACTTTTGGAGGAATCTCCATATTTTTTTCCAGAGTGGCGACACCAGTTTGCATTTCCCACCAACATTGTAAAAGGGTTCCCTTTTCTTCATATCCTTGCCAACATCTGTTGTTTCCCATGTTGTTAATTTTAGCCATTCTGACCAGTGTGAGGTGATATCTCAATATAGTTTTGATTTACATTTCCCTGATAATGAGTAATGCTGAGCATCCTTTCATGTGTCTGTTGGCCATCTGAATGTCTTCTTTGGGAAAATGTCTATTTATGTCTTCTGCCCATTTCTTCACTAGATTATTTGTTTTGGGAGTGAGGAGTTTGATAAGTTCTTTGTATATTTTGGAAACTAACCTTTTATCAGATACGTCATTTGCAAATATCATCTCCCATTCCGAAGGCTGTCTTTTAGTTTTATTGTTTTCTTCACTGTGCAGAAACTCTTTATTTTGATGAAGTCCCAATAGTTCATTTTTGCCTTGACTTCCCTTGGCTCTGAAGATGTGTCTAGTAAGAAGTTGCTAAGAAGTTGCATGGCTGAGGTCAAAGAGGTTGTTGTCTGTATTCTTCTCTAGGATTATTATGGCTTCTTATCTCACAGTTAAGTCTTTCATGCACTATGAATTAATTTTTGTGTATGTTGTAAGAAAGTGGCCCAATTTCATTCTTCTGCACGTTGTTTGCTGTCCAGTTTTCCCAACACCATTTGTTGAAGGGACGCTCTTTTTTCCACTGGATATTCTTTCCTTCTTTGTCAAAGATTAAGTGACCATATAGTTATGGGGTCCATTTCTGGGTTTTCTATTTTGTGCCATTGATCCATGTGCCTGGTTTTGTGCCAGTACAATAGATTGTTGAGGCTAAGGCTTCCAGTACTCTGTTAAATAGTAATGGTGAGAGCGGATACTATTGTCTTGTTCCTGACCTTGGAGGAAGAGCTCTCAGTTTTTCCTATGGAAGATGATATTAGCTGTGTGTAGGTCTTTTATATATGGTCTTATGAGGTTGAGATATGGTCCATCCATCCCTACTTTCTTGAGTTTTTATCAAGAAAGGATGCTGTATTTTGTCAAATGCTTTTTCTCCATCTATTGAGAGGATCATGTGGTTCTTATTCTTTCTCTTATTTATGTGGTATATCAGGTTGATTGATTTTCCAATATCGAACCACCCCTATTGCCCAGGAATAAATCCCACTTGATTGTGGCGAATAATTCTTTTAATGTACTGTTGAATCCAATTCACTAGTATCTTGTTGAGAATATTTGCATCCATGTTCACCAGGGATATTGACCTGTATATCTCCTTTTTAGTGGAGTGTTTGTCTGGTTTTGGAATCAAGGTAATGCTGGTCTAATAGTATGAGTTTGGAAGTTTTCCTTCTATTTCTATTTCTTGGAACACTTTGAGAAGGATAGGTATTAACTCTTTCTTATTTAATTTTTAAATGTTTATTTATTTTGAGAGAGACAGAGAAAATTCATGCAAACAGGGGAAGGGGAGACAGAGAGGGAGGGAAAGAATCCTAAGCAGGCTTCACGTTCAGTACAGAGACCCATCCAGAGTTCAATATCATGACCATGAAATGATGTCCTAAACTGAAATCAAGAGTAAGATGCTTAACCAACTGAACCACCCAGGTACCCCTAACTCTTCTTTAAGTATCTGGTAAAAATCCCCTGGGAACAACCTGAACCTGGACTTTTGTTGGGTCAGTGATTTTCATTACTGATTCAATTTCTTTGTTGGTTATGGGCTTGTTCAAATTTTCTATTTTTTCGTCTTTTTGTGTGTCTAGGAATTTGTCCATTTCTTCCAGGTTGCCCCATTTGTAGGCATATAATTTTTTATAATACTCTTTTATGATTTTTTTCTATGGTGTTGGTTGTGATTTCTCCTCTTTCATTTATGAATTTATTTATTTGGGTCCTTTTTCTTTTCTTTTTGGTAAGTCTGACTATGGGGTTATCAATTTTATTAATTCTTTCCAAGAACCAGCTCTTAGTTTTGTTGATCTGTTCTACTCTTTTTATGTTGTTGTTTTAGTTTCTATATCATTTAGTTTTGCTCTAATCTTCATTGTTTCCCTTCTTCTGCTGGATTTAGGCTTTATTTCCTATTCCTTTTCTTGCTCCTTTAGGTGTAAGGTTAGGTTGTTTGAGACTTTTCCTGCTTCTTGAGATAGCAATATCCATTACTTTTGGACCACTTTTGCTGAATCCCCAAGGTTATGGACTGTCATGTTTTCATTTTCACTGGCTTCCATTTATTTATATTTTATTTCTTCTTTAATTTCCTGGTTAACCATTCCTTCTTTAGCAGGATGTTCTTTAACTTCCATGTATGTGGTCTTTCCAAATGTTCTATCGTGGTTAACTTCAAGTTTCATAGTGTTGTGAGCTGAAAATAAGCATGATATGGTCTCAAACTTTTGTACTGGTTGAGGCCTGATTTGTGACTCAGTATGTGATCTATTTGGGAGAATACTCCAGATACACTCAAAAAGAATGTGTATTCTGCTGCTTTAGAATAAAATGTTCTAAATATATCTATGAAATCCATCCATTCCAGTATGCAATTCAAAGACATTGTTTCCTTGTTGATTTTCTGCTTACATGATCTGTCCATTGCTGAAAGTAGGGTGTTAAAGTCCCCTACTATTATTGTATTATTATCAACGATTTTCGTTATGTTTATTATTAATTGACTTACATATTTGGGTACTTCTAAGTTGAGGGCATAAGTATTTACCATGGTTAGATCTTCTTGCTGGATAGATGCCTCAATTATGATATGGTGCCCTTCTTCATCTATCATTACAGTCTTTGGTTTAATGGTACACCTGAGTGGCTCAGTCGGTTGAGCATCTGACTTCAGCTCAGGTCATAATCTCACAGTCTCTGAGTTCAAGCCCTGCATTGGGCTCTGTGCTGACAGCTCAGAGGCTGGAGCCTGCTTCAAATTCTGTGTCTCCCTTTCTTTCCACCCTTTTCCACACTCATGCTGTATCTCTGACATTCTCTCTCAAAAATAAATAAACATTAAATTTCAAAAATAAATAAAATGAAATGTAGTTTGTCTGATACAAGTATGTATATTTCAGCTTTATTTTGATGTCCACTGTAGTCTTCTTATAAGAAGCATACTGATGAGTCTTATTTTTTAATCCATCCTGATACCCTATGTCTTTTGAGGAGCATTTACTCCATTTACATTCAGAGTGATTATGATAGATATGAATTTAATGCCATTGTATTACCTATTTCTGGAGATTTCCTCTGTTCTTTTCTAGCCTTTGTTGCTTTTTGTCTTTCTTTCCCACTCAGAGAGGTTCCTTTAATATTACTTGCAGGGCCGATTTAGTGATCATAAACTCCTTTAGTTTTAGTTTGTCTGGGAAACTCAATTATCTTTCCTTCTATTCTGAATGACAGCCTTAATGGATAAAGTATTCTTGGCTACATTTTCTTCCCATTCAGCATGTTGAATATATCATGCCACTGCCTTCTGGCCTATGAAGTTTCTGTAGACAGATCTGCTACAAACCTAATTTATCTTCACTTTGTAGGTTAAATACCTTTTTCCTTTGTTGCTTTCAGGATTCTATCCTTGTTTGTGTATTTTGTGAATTTGACTACAATATGTCTTGGTGTGGTTTGGCTCTTGTTGAATTTGATGGGAGTCCTCTGTGCCTCTTGGATTTTGATGTCTGTGCCTTTCTCCAGATTAGGGAAATTTTTAGTTATAATTTGCTCAAATAAGACATCTCCTTTCCCCCTCTCTTCTTCCTCTGGGACTCCTATGATTTGAATGTTATTATGCTTTAAGGAGTCTCTGAGTTTGTTTTACATCTCATTTATAGCATTTTTTATTTTGGTCTAACTAGTTTTTAGTTCTTTTAGCTCTGTAATAAGGGATTCTCTCTCCTATAGTTTTCTCAAGCCCAGCTAGTGTCTTTATGATTACTGTTTTAAATTCTGGTCCAGGCATCTTGCTTATATCTGTGTTGATTAAATCATTGGTCATTACTTCTTCCTGTTTGTTCTTTTGGGGTAAATTCCTCAATCTTGTCATTTTCTCTAGGTCACTGTTTTTGTGTGTGTGTGATTGTTAGGAAAGAAAGCCTGTTAGAATTCCTGCTCCTGACAGTAATGGCTATATTAAGCAGAGGTCTGATACTCTCTTGGACCTGGTGCTTCAGGAAATATTTCAGAGTTTGCACTCTGCTGCTGTGTTTTGGCTGCTCCTTCCCTCAGGTCAGTCCTCTGCAGAGTTTCTCCCTGCCTCCAGTGGGGGGTGTTTGGACCTTGTCCACTCTGTGGCAAGTTTTAAATAGGTGTGTTTTTGTCTGCTTTTTTAAAAAAGAAAAGGTAGATCTTATTTTCCCTACAACTGAAGCTTTGCAGTACTCTATGATCAGTAGACTTCGTGTGTGCAAGAGGTTTGTGCTAGTCTCCTGCAGGAGGGGTCTGTTGTGCTGGCTCTTAGGCTGACTTGTCTAGGGAAAATGTGCCTGCAGTGCCCAGAGGGGGTGAGATTTAGTGTACGTGGCTCCAGCCTCCACTGAGGGTGCTATGGTGTTAACTCTCTCATCCCTGAAGAGTCTACTCTTCAGGAAGCCCTTATAGGAGAGGAAATAATCTCCATTTTTCTGTTCTTGGCTTCCATCAGATCTCTGCTTTCACCCTCTCTGTGACCAAGCTGCCAGGCAGCATAGTATTCCTGTGTTTTATCTCAGGCACATGGCTGAGTTTCAGAACCCCAAATTTTAGGGACCCAGTGCAGTGTGGACTTGCACTGATCCTCTGGGGGAAGGTTTCGCCATGTTGTGGCCAGTGGTGCTTTGTCCAAGAAAAGCAGTTTCATGACAACACATGGATTCAGAGTCTACGGAAAGGACAGCAAAACTCTGGCACCAATTTTGCTGCTCCCAGCAGGTTTCTATGTTCTTATGCTAGTGAACAGGGCAATAGATTGGCACCTGCCAGCTCTTTTGTCCCAGGGGAGGCCATGTCATCACTTCCAAATGCACTTCAGGAAGGGGAGCTATTTCTCTCTGTGTGACCCAGAGGATCCTCAGACCATGCTTCCTGCTTCTGGGCCTCAGTCCACCTTCCCCACATAAGCCCCACTAAGCCCTGCTAAGCTCTCCAGGCATGACCCTGGCAATGGTGCAAACTTCTAAAACTTTAGACTTTCAGTTCCATTGCTTATAAAAACTTGTGGTAGTCAGCCCCACTTCTTATCCCTGTCAATGGTTTTGGGAAAAAGATTTTCTTGTGTAATCCCCTGCACACTGCTTTCACTTTCTTTTTCTCTTTCACTCTTCTCTCCCCCAAATCAACACTCTGCACCTCCTATCTTCCATGATGTGGCCATTTTTCTACCTCTAGATGTGTAGTTTGTTTTCTCAGTCCTCAGATTGACTTTTTAAGTCTTCAGAATGATTTTATATTTATCTAGCTGTGTTTGAGGGATGAGGCAAGCTTAGCGTCCCCATATTTCCCCACAATCTTAACTCACCCACAAGAAACAGACTCTGAGCAACCGAAAACAAACTGGAGTTACCAGAGGGGAGGCAGTTGGGGGGGAAGTGTGAAATTGGAGATGGAGATTAAAAAGTACACTTATCAGATGAGCACTGAGAAACATACAGAACTGTTTATTATAGTATACACTGGAAACTAATATAACACTTCATGTTAACTATACTGGAATTAAATTTAAAAACTTGATAAATTTTTTAGAGAAGTTTATATTTCATATAAATATCTCAGATTGTTTTTCCCAGTAAATTTCTGACCCTATACAGATTAGTTAATGACAACTACTCCCACTATCCTTCGAACTGATGCTCCTGTTATTTTCTTCCCAAATCTGACCTTCTTAATGTACTGCCATCTTTCAGTTAATGAATTAACACACATCCAGTTTCTTAAACTAAACATTCAGAATCATCCTCTACTCTATATTTTCTACCATTATTCTCTTTCAATATCACAAATGAGTCAGATTTTCAAATGTGGATCCTCTCTGTAATCATTGCTGGAATGTTGGATTATGTTGCTTTCTCCTCTTCCTTTGATTTCTTAAATAGCTTTCTAGTTGGTTTGTACATAGCCTGCCCTGTAAATGCTGTCAACTTCTCCCACCCAACACAGCCATGATGCCTCTGCATTCTTCCATGCTTTTGCAAATGCTTTCCTCTGCCAGGAATGATCTTTACTCTTTTTTTGTTAACTTGGAGAAATCTTAACCATTCATCCTCATGACAGCTCAAATATCACTCCCTCTGTGAATCATTTCCAACTTCCTCAGAATCTAAGTTGTTTTCTTCTTTTGCCTTTAGACTTTCTTCTGCATTCATTGTGGTAAATTGTCAAAGCTCATTCTAAAGAATTATCACGACCCAAACCTACTCAGTCCTGATCAAGACAGACAATTCCAGAATTCTACTTTAAAAGTGTCCATCCCTAACCAGCTAACAATTCAAATTTCTTTTTAAATTTCATCAGAAAGGCAAGTCACAGCACTTTCATACTTTATTAGATGTTACATATGGGTGACATCTAAGTGATGAATCATATTTCTTATGAAATGTCTTCTATAATAACATTTGTGTTCTAAAGAACACCCTGGCAGGTCATAAGAAATAAAACCAACCCTGATTTCTTTAATAATAGGGTATCTTGTATACTTAGTAATTATGCTTTAGGCACAAAACAATGCATATGTTTTTAAAATTCTTTGTCATTTATACATTACACTTATGCCCTATAAACTATAAGAAAATGATTGACATAGTTGAGAGCATTAATATAATTATATTTTTAGTTATAAAGATTTAAAATAAGGAAGGACTATGACATATCTCTGTGAAATACAGTCACCTTATCTTTCTGCTTTAATCTGAGAATGGTTGACCATGCTAGTGCAGAATCTGGTTATTAAAAATATTATTATATAAATAGGTCTTATATTCCCAATTATTTATTATATATTCAGCCATTACTGAAATATCTTATAATATTTATACACACAGACAACTATACACACATATGTAAATATCTTCTAATGACTATCTATAATCTGAAGACACTAAATACACCTAAAACAAACTATATGAAATGACATAAAATTATTTTACTAGAAAAAATATTTTGCCTTCAAAATTACTATTGGTTTGGAAATCTTTTCACTGGAAATATTCTCTGTTAGTTGGCTATACATAAGTTAACAAAGCAGCATTGTTGAAGTATACTGTACTCAAATATCAAGAAATATGAATTCTAATCCTAATTCTGAGGCAAACCAATAAGTTTAAACCATTTCATGTTTAGTATTTCTTAGGTAAAATAATATTTTTTGACTGGAATTCCTCAGATATGTAACAAAACTAATAGTTTATAATTCTAACTATTTGCATATAACTAGTTCTGCTTTATACAATTAAAGTCTGTAAGAATTTTAGGCAGCTTTTCTTTTGAGTTTTTGTGTCACATAATTTACATTAACACATACATACACACATATTATTTTTATGTTTTTGTTCTTGCTCTTTTAAAATTATGCCCAAATCTCCATTAGTTTTTTAAATCTTAGCATTGTTTTCTGAAAAATTTGTATTCGCTTAAAAAAGACGAAAGCTCATCTTGAAATGTCCTGAGTGTTCTAAGTGGAAAGGATCTGATCAAATCTTCATTTCTATCTTGCTAGAGAATAATTTGAAGAAGGCTAGGAAAGCTATCAGGAAGCTCTGTGGACAAAATAAGAAACAGAGAAAAGAGAAGAAAACATGGTAAAAGATGAAGCAAATAGATAAATTACAGTTATAATCAGCAAAACTTGGTGACTGGTCATGGTTGGTGTATCTCCTATAGCTTGCTTCTGTACCGAATACCTTTGGGGGCTAGTAGAACTTGGTTATTATATCTTGGATCTCTTCCTCATACATTTTTCTCTTCTTTATTCTGCTTCCCAAATGCTTGATTCCCTTCACTGATTTTCTCTACTTGGCATTTTGGTGATTTCTACATTCACTACTAGTCTCTAGTATTTTCTTTTGCCAGGATTCTTGGCTTTGTTTGTTTGTTTGTTTCCTATTCTTTTTCTAGTCTTACTCATTTCCTTGGTCTTAGGTTACATGTTACCTCTGTGCAGCCTTCCTGATACTTCTGGATTGTAGAGTTGCCAGATTTAGCAAACAAAATGATAATGATAATGATAATAATAAGTATGTTCCATGTAATATCCAAGACAGGTTTACCCTAAAAAAGTATTTGAAATCCAAATCTAATTGGGCATTCTGTATTTTATTTGGCAAGACAGAATTGCTGCTAGATGTTACTTAGCTCAATGAATTTGGCTCTTACTACTTAATATATTTTAGTTATTTAAATGGTTCCCTTCACCACTAATATAAAGAATAAGATCTCAAGGTCTCCTTTGTTTACTGTACTTCCTCCAGTGCCCAGTGTAGTGTCTGGCACATAATGGATATTTAATAGATATTGGTTGTATAAATTTATGGATGTGTATGTATATATATATATATATATATACATATATATATATATATATATATATTAACTTGCTCTGGTTTGGGGTTTGGCAATGCTATGGAGTGAAGTGTGTTCCCCCAAATTTCATAGATTGAAGCCTTAATCTAAAATGTTACTCTTTTTGAAGAGAGGGACTTTATAGAGGTAATTAAGGATAAATGAAATCATAAGAATGGGCCCCAATCCAATAAGGACTGGTATCTTTATAAGAAGAGGAATAGACACCAGAGACATACACAGAGAAAAGGTCATGTGAGGACGTAGCAAGAAGGTGACTATCTATGGGCCAAGGAGGGAAGCTTCATGAGAAAGCAAGCCTGCCAGCACCTTGATCTTGGACCAGCCTCCAGAACTGTGAGAAAAAAAATTCTTGCTGTTTTAGCCGCACAGTGTGATGTTTTGTTATTGTCACCCTAAGGGATGAATACAGCAAACCTTGGTATACATGGTCATCATCAATCAATATGCTTTCTCCCTTCTATTTAGGAAACTGACCAGTCATACAATAGAGCCCATAACTGCTCACCTCTTGTTTATTTTCTACATTTGGTTGCTCTTTGTATTAGAGATCTCTTCTGATATTACTCATATTGTTAATGCAGGGTAGTTATAAAACCATATTGTGACCAACAGATGACAAAGGTTATTTTTTGTGTAAACTTTTCAGATGAATTCAATTTACCTAATGATAGTTCTCCGTTTAACAGCATAAACCAGGAGCCAGTTTCTCCTCTAATGATTGACATCTTGAAAATTCAGGCTTATAGCCAGCATTGCAAAAAAATTAAACTTGGTTTTGGCAAAATAGGACTATATCTTCACTAGCTAGTTTTTCATTAAATTAAATGAGGTATAAATTATCTAGCACAATTAACCAGTAAATTGCCTCGTAAACCAGTAAATAGCCTGCTTCTCTTCTGATAATAAAAATATAAATATTCAGAGCAATTGACAAAAAACACACACAGGCCTACAGTCAAATCAATTAATTTTCTAAAAGTTTGCTCCCAATCTTATTTTACTCTTGTGCTCTCTCGTGTTGTATCCATTCTGAAACTGTATAATTTAAATCATCCTATGTCTGTCTCCTAAGCAGTCCTGGCAGTAAAAAGATGGCCTCAAGCCATCCTGGTCTTTGTGAGTTGAAAGCTTTCCTTATTCTATATTCCTGAGCTTAGAGTGGACCTGCTGCAAGCCCACAGCTCTGTGGCCAGCACCTCTAATTACTATGCTTCCCCTTATCTTGGCCTGCCTTCTGTTAGCCCCAGTGAGGGCAGGGGAAACCATATCGTTTAAATTATGATATTTCCCAGCTAGTACCTATCCCTCTATCTTTTCTTTTCCAACTCAGAAAAGAATAGATGGGAAAAAGCGACCTGATTTGCTTTTTCTATGGCCCTAATACATGAGCTCAACCTAATCTCAGCAGTGTACTTCCCCATCAGCATCATTTCACATCTGGTTACCATAGTGACCAGCTACAGCTATCTTGCTTTTAGTCAAGTCTCTCAAACCCTCTTTATTGTTCAATATAGGAATTTTGCATTATACCCCGTAACCTAAAAACTGCGGTTTGGGGCATAATTATAGTTTGTTTTTCCTTTCTAAGGAATTTCTCACTTGGCTATTTTTTTTTTTTTTAGGTCCTTATCTTTCCAAGCTATTCCAAGCTATTAAGAGTCTCCCAAGGACTTATTCCTGCCTATATACTTTTTACTGAGTCTCCAGGGTCCACTTAAGTTTTTTTTTCTTTTCAAGCTGCCAAGAGTCATATTTGTAATTCCTGATAGTTTATTAAGTAAAGCAGTCTAGCTCATTCTGTGTCTTATTTCTCTCACATAAACTACCCCTGGGGGCCTTGCCTTTTACAACTAACAGATCCATCAGTGTGTTGTTTTTGAATAAAAATAAGCGTTTTTCCTTCTCTCTCAAAGGAGTACTATTCAATATTTCTCAGCAACTGGTTCAAACAGCAGCCTACTGCTACACTAACACTTTGTATAACAAGAAAAACACATTAGTACAATTTTTTAAAGGTAGGCTTTTTGTTTTAGAGTTCCAGGTTTCAATTTTAGAAGACATTTAATGAAGTGACCAAAAAAAAAATACAAGTAAAAAATGGCAGAAATAAAATTTAAAAATAGGTTTATATCACTATCAGAGGTCACATAAGATAATTGCAGATTAGTATTAGCTCGAGAGTAGGGAAAGCAGAAAGCAGAATGATGAGAGGTCAAGAACATGGGCCATGAAATGATAAGATCAAAGTTCAAATTCACAGCTTAACCAATTACTGGCTTTATTATCACAGTTAACTTTCCCAATAAAATAGAGATATCCCCTTCTAAATAGGACTGAGTAAAATAATTAGTACAAAATTCCTTATTAGATCTCAATACGTTTCCCATTTTCAATGGTCTCAGTAAGACAAAGATGGCTTTCCTCAAATAATTCAGCCTTCATCTCACACCCAAAAAGAGTCTCAGTAAGCCCAGACAAGATATTTTTCCCTCTGGAATAAAACAAGAGAGTCTCTGCCAAACACAGTCATATTCCCTGTTGGACAAGTGCAATGTGAGCCTACAATCAAATTCTCTCGGGTGAGGGTGTAAAATAAATGCAGCCAAAAGCTCTTCTTCTTCCCTCCTGTCCTACAAAAAAACAAGAATAAATTCCAGACCTAATATTTATTAAAAGACTCAGCTACTTAGTCTTTGATCCAAAACTGCACTATAGACTGTGGTAAGTTTAAATATATTCAGGCTGATTAAGGGAAAGGCATATCAGAATAAAGCAGCATTTTAAACGCTTTACTGGGTAGCATATGGACAGGTTTGTAAGAGAGTTCTGGGAATTCTCTCTGGAGAGGAGACCTTCCAGAGACAGTGGGGTGAGATCACCACGCAGAAGAGGAATGGAGCAAGGCATCTCCACTGGAGAGGAGAATTGGAGAGGGGGCTTTTATGTCTAGAGTATGTTGCTTGTCAGCAAAATAGGAAGGCTCTGAGTCAAGGGAGAGGTGTCAAGGTTAGCAGCCGTTTGAGGTCTTTGTAGCCATAAGGTTTGTTTTATCTGCAGGTAGCATAATGGGTGGGCTTTTGTGGGGCATGGAAAGCAGGCAGACTTGAAATGGCTAAAAATATACTTATTTGGACTCTTTTTAAAGCAGTTGGATTTTTGTAAGAACTTGAGTTTGGCTCTGGCAGATTTTGAGCTAGCAGTCCTAGCCTGCTGTGAAGAAATAAATATAGGGGCTAATACACAGAGGTCATCTTTAACTCATTTATATAACAAAGACTCAGGCTTTCAGAACCTTCGTTTACAACTTTATTGTCTCCAGGCAAGTCAGGGGCTGATAATATCAAAGGCAATGTAAAAATAATGATAATGATATTAATAATCATGATGGCTCCATTAATTAGGTGAGGGCCTACAATGAATATCCTAAGAAAGAGCTGGCAGTTTTATTCCCTTTCTACTGCAAATAAGGAGACTAAGCCCCAAAGCAGTGAATGCATGGAGATTCAAGCACTTGAAATCCGTTTAACTACAAAATGTGTACTTCTACATACATTCTCTTCTTATCATGAGAATGAACTTTTATATGTAAATCAAACCAAATTTTCTGCAACTTTCTAGATAGCAATTCTGTCTTAGAAGATGGTCCATGCCTCTGAAAGATCATTACTTAACTTATTCACACACACTAACGAGGTATTTTTGAAAATATCTCATTATCATTGAAATACTATTGGATTTTGTTAAAATATGAAGAAAAGATTAAGTAAATTTTATTTAAGCAAGAAACTAAAAAGAGATATAGTAACTATAAATAAAGTTTCCTATTTTCTAAGAGGCAAAGATACAGCAAAGTAACTTAGCAAATGTTTAAATATTACACATCAGAGAGTTACTGAATAAATTAGTAATTGTCTATTCTCAGTGAATGAGAAAAAAAATCAGTCAGAAAAAGTCATCTAATCTTATGGGGATTTAAAAAGCAAGCTAAATAACACTTTTTCTGCAGTGTTTAATCTCACAAATTCCAAATGTCATTTTTTCAAAATAGAAAATTGTGAAATAATTAATTTCAACATATGTCATGTGAGACTTGCAGAAAAGAAGCAAAAATTTTATTTTAAAGAGAAGAGAGCAATGCCACTGTTAACAAATGTATATATTTACCAAGCACCAAATTCTGAGCACTTTAGCAGCAAAAGTGAGCTAGACTTACAATTAAATTTCTATTGCTTTTATTGAACTTAAAAATTCATTAAAATAAAAATAAACTCATGAGTCCCTCGTGAAGAGAGACAAAGCAAAAAGGGAACTTCTTAAAACAATGCTAAATACAATGTAGAAAAATGACAGAACATGACCATTTTGCAATCTTAAGTAGGAATTCAGTTTAGGGTCATCATTGGATGCTAAAACTATTGGGTAAGAAGTTGTTGGAATTAGGCTGTTCGTAAGCTTTCAGATCTCACACAGTAATTATCAATTGCAAAGGTGAAAATGTATAATGGAAGGATTTGACAATTAAGTGGTCAAATTTAGTATCATCAATTGTGGGACAAAGTGACATTATAGCTTCTTGATGGGACAAAAAGTATTCAACACCAACAATCTGGTAGTCATGTCCAGAGGGAGTACCAAAATATAAAAATGAGGAAATGATTGACAAATTAAGTATCTCAGACTGGCTAAAACTCTCCAAAAGTCTTAAGTGGTCATAAATGGTGTAAAGTTAAATGCCTTTGAAGAAATTGACAATTTTAGCAAAGACAGTATTTTTCTGCATTAAAAAACAAAATAGGTACAGTGCTGAGAAATCCGTGGAAGATTTTTCGTACTAGCAAAGAATGGTATAATAGCTTAAAGAAGAGAAATATTGGTCATGATATATAACACCAAAACTGGGAGGAAACCTGCAAAAATTTATGTGAGAGGTACCAAAATACAATAATTTTTCTGCCATTATTCAGACACAAAATTAAAAATAAATTGGAAGTCACTTGAACCTAACATAGATGAATTAGGTACTTCATTAATGCAAATATGAAAACATGAGCAGAAAATAAATAACCAGATCATGTTATTATCCTTGTTTTCTGTACAACTTAAATCAAATTACTTCACTGGCTTAATTTTCACACTCCTCTTCTCTGTCCCTGGGTGAATAATGCGCCATCTTATGGAATCTGAGGAAAGGCATGTTCACAGAGAAGTGGAACAAGGACCAATTATAAGCTTAATTGCGTGTCTAACAGGGAACATCAAGTATCATCAGGAATCTTGCCAGAATTCCACTAAAAAGCTTTGGATTAAGAGTCAGGAGACCTGAATTCTAGTCCCAGTTCTGCCATTAAGTAGCCACATGATGTGAATCAAATCACCTTTTAGTTTTTAAGTGTCCTTATCTATAAATAGAGTACACTGGTCCCCATTACTATAATTCTCTAACTTTACTATGCCTTAAATAGGAAAGAAAGTATATGTCCCAGATACTTTTTCTTGTATTTTCTATCCTAACCCATCTAGATCTCTTCCTACACTTATATCTCCTTTAGGAGTTAGATATTCCTTTCACATCCAGTTGGTACAGAGCCTCTGGATCAATTCCAGAGCCACTGACTGATTCCCACTTTTCACGACTGAGTCCTATTAACTGTAAAAATGCTTTATTTCTAAGGTGTTATAGTGGCTTATGCTACAGAAGTAATTTGGCAAACATATATGTTCAAAGCAACATGTTGGTTACACCCCAGTCTTCATTCGCATCTAATTTTAGTTTACGGAAAAAAAAGCATTTTTGTTTATGAAAAGGAGATAGAGCCAATTCTTCATTCATGGCAAAATTTAGAGTCAAAATATTGCAAGCATATATTAAGTCCAATTGAGCATTGCAGAAATTCTCTGTATTTCTTCATTATATTTACTTAAATCTAATTTTTCTTTAGATTATTGTCCTTGTTTCTCAATGAAAAAAACTACTTCATTCCCTCACAACAGAATATTAACATACAGAACTTTAAAATAACTGCTGTCTCTCAGTTCCTGAATTTGGGTGAGATATTTAGATTCTTTGTTTCTAAGCTTTTAAGTGTACCTTTTATAATTGATTCAAACTTTTAGAATTTCTCAGTGGATGCAAAATTTAATCATAATTGTATGCATCTTCTTTTGAACAATTAGCTATATATATGTTTCGTATTTTTCATTAGATTGTGCAATACTGTCCAATTTTTTTAAAACTACAACTTTCAAAAATCTGTTTTTCTTTATAAAAACATAAATGTTTCCTTTATTTTAAAATAAACTCCTCTTTTTTCCTGAAGTTATGATTCAGATCTTTTTAAAGAAAGTCATTATTTTAAAAATTAGCTAAGTATTAATACTACTAAATTGGAATTTTTTTGCAAGTTATAATACATTTTTAATTGAAAGACTATTTGTTTCTATCTTATTGCATTTTCTAAGCATTAAATGGTTTGAAGAATACTTCCATAGTTTATATAAAAGAAATCAAATTCAATTCTTTGCCTAGTATTTTTTTTAATGAAATTAACTAGTTAGCAATAAAAATGTTCATTTTTCTGTAAAGTGAGAAAATGTAGGGGTAGTATAAAGGACATTTGCACATTTCACCTGGAAATATCAAGCAATAACTTCTTATTACTAATAGCAAGATCTCTTCATAATGTCACTCCTATTTCAGAGTCCTATTGCTTAAAAACTGCTCAGAACTTCAAAATGCTTCGGTAGAGAATCCTTAGACTTGATAACATTCACAGATGGAGACCATTTACAATAATTTTAGCATGGAATATTTTGTTCCAGATGCAGTTGTCCAATGTGTTATGCGACAAGAAGGTGAACACTTTTCAAAATTACAATCCAAGTAAATATCCAGACTGTAAGGGCGTCTAAATACTTTATCTTTTCTTTTTTGCCCAAGAGTTACATCAGGTGCATTTTATTTTATGTTACCATCCGGCAAATGTATCTTATTTTCTTGTGATGCTTCCATGGTTTGGTAAAACAACAGCAAACATAGACAACTCGCATTATCTATCTTACAAAGCATACCTTTTAGCGCTGTGTCTTTTTTTCCTCTGGGCATAGCTGCAAAACTGTACATCAAAGATTACTTCGTTCACGTGTCAAAATCCTTGATTGAAAATAAAAGTTGTGGGGTTTTTTTTCCCTAGTAGGAAAAGTAGATCTGCTCCTTTAAAATGAAGGAAATGTAATTAATTTTCACAATTCTTTGGCTATTGATGATGGAAGGTGCCGGAATTTAGAATCCATTGTTCTCTTTCCAATTTTCTTATTCTCCACAATGGCAGATATTTGATGTAGCAAGAAATGACCAATCTGTCTTGTTCACAAGGAGAGCCCCACACAGTAGGCAAAGCCAGTGAACTGCAGGCTGGCTTTATCTTTCTTTCTCTTGCTGCATATTTTATTGCCTTTAATGTGTAGCTTCATCCCTTGTTAAATGCATTCTCCAGGCTATTTGACAGATGGGATGGATTTGGGGTTGTTTTTTTTTTTTTTTTTTTTTGGTGTTTATATGGTATTTTCAAAGCAAGAACAAATCTGCCTTTCAAACAGTCTCTAGTTAGAACTCCATAAAACTGCACATGATTCTGTTTTGTAGGGGGAGAGAGGATGGGTGTTTTTTGATTAAAGGGGAATCCAATATATAAAAACTTCACAGATTCCCCCCACCAAAGAAAACCCAGCCAATATATCATAAATATTAAACTATTCTTTGATAATTTAAAAAGATACATAAAAATATCGCTCTATATATTCTGAAAAAAGTAATAAAACTGCCAGTAAATGCATATCCCACATGACTGCCAAAGGCAGTTGATAATGCATTAAGCACCTAATGGAACATAAGGGGGCAGCATGATTAAAAAGTGGTTGACATAATGATATAACAGATGTTGACTTAAATTCCTCCTGGGAACTATTTTTATACTATCCTTACATTCAGAGCTGCCATAAATTAATAATCATCAAAATGATTAACAGCTTTTATTTAACCTTTTCTCTATTCATGAGTATGAAATTATAGTCAGAGTTCATATTTATAATTGTGGAGTCTGTTTATTTAGTGTCTTCTAAAGAAAAGTAAAGCCCCACATGAAATATGTAAAACCAGACCTTTCAGCACACGGTCTTGCAGTGATACATCAAGTCTTGGTTTGTAATTTCTAGATTCCTTAACTAAGAGCTTCCGTGGAAAACCTCCTTTGTAATGGCAATTGATCTAGAAAAAGCAATTCTGTAAAATACAGTTATATTTCACATCTCACATATTAATGGAGGTCTTATAAGGATCCTCTAAGCTTACTCCTGCCCCTCTGGTACAGGATACGCCAAGAGTAACAATGAAACAGTGAAAGAAAAGAAAAGAAAAAGAAAAGAAAAAGTGAAAGAAAAGAAAGCCACTTAATTGAAGGCTGTGTGAGTGAGTACATGAAGCATCTAAGAAGAAAACCTGGCAATAAAGGAGTTAGCTAGCAAGAAATGGTGGTGGGAAAGAGAAAGGAAGAGAAAATTAGTGGCTGCAACAATAAAAATCTCTCAGAGCAAAGTATTTAAAATAGAAATTTAGGGGCACCTGGGTGGCTCAGTTGGTGGAGTGTCCAGCTTCGGCTCAGGTCATGATCTCACAGTTCATGGGTTTGAGCCCCGCGTTGGGCTCTGTGCTGACAGCTAGCTCAGAGCCTGGAGCCTGCTTCAGAGTCTCTCTCCTCACCCCCTCTCTCTCTCAAAAATAAATAATAAACATAAAAAGTAAAATAAAAGCTTAGCTCTTCCTATTTGTTTCCCCACTCTCTGCCAGGATGTTGGTGGACGGAACCATTTACACTCCCAGCTGCTGAAAGGCTGCCTGTTAATGGCTCACAAGGGCATTCCTCTCTGGCACCGCCTTTTACTGAAGTAAATTATCTTGCACAGGTTAAACTCCTCTGGTATAACTGGTGTGAGCCGGTTCAAAGACCCAGCCACCTTTTCTCACTTTGGCATAATTCTGAAGGGCTTCCCCAGCTGCAGTGCTACAAATAGGCTCTGTCGGAGCCTCTGTTACCACCTCACTGTAGTTTAATTTCTCTCTCTACTCAGCATTCTCCAATAATCCTATCTTTACCCTTAAATCTTATTTCCAAGGAGCCCAATCTATGACACATTTGATTCCTTAGTCTACGGTGTTACACAGTTCTCCGCAGGTCCCCAACATTATCTCAACCACCGGATTCAGAACCCTTAGACTTTGTAGTTTTTATCGTTATTTTTCTCTTAGCGTTCTTTACACTCTTGCTTACCTGAATCTGCTTTACCCTGGTTCTCTTCCTACCACTCTAAGCATTTTTTATTTTTGGTTTTGTTTTAACCTAAGTTTTTCTTTCAGTTCTTTCCTTACTTTGTACTGTTTCTTGGGAAATCTCATGTACACCCTTGGCTTTTAGTCCCCATCTTCATAGTAAAATCTCCTGAATCCAAATATTTAGCTCAGATCTCTGTCTTATATTTCAAAAACCCACTAGGTATTGGTCCCTGGATATTGCATGCTGCTCCTGATAGACATTCTTCCTATTTCCCATCATGATCCCCAACATTTTACCCTTTAC
This sequence comes from Suricata suricatta, assembly GCF_006229205.1. Classification (NCBI taxonomy): domain Eukaryota; kingdom Metazoa; phylum Chordata; class Mammalia; order Carnivora; family Herpestidae; genus Suricata; species Suricata suricatta. The sequence continues at coordinate 86,007,947 of NC_043707.1, forward strand.
ACTACGGCCAGAGGTACCACATGTAATGCATCCATGCTTACTGCTACTGTCATTATCCCGTCGTTGTTGCTTTAAGGAGTTGTTTCATTTCTATTTCATAAACCTATGACTCCACAGTTTCATAATGGTCATAAAATTTTATGATGTTCTCTTTATCCAATTTCTCTCATGAAAACTTTCTTCCTGGCAATACAGTAGAAAGAGAATGGTCCTTTGACTTATATGGGAATAGACTGTGATGCTGATTATCCTTTTAGTTAACCATGGTAACTGAAAAGTCATGTAAGTAACTTCTCTGCAGCTCAGCTCTTCCTGTCTCTTATAGAGACATCATGAGGGCTAAGTGAGAAAGTGTGTGTATAAATGCACTTGGACTATATAAAAGTTACTCAATAAATGTCATGTTCCCTCTCTTCTGCCCTTCCTATCCTCTCCCACTTTATTGTTCCAACTATGTTTTAAACAAACTCAACTTCTAAATTCCAGCTAAAAAGTGCTCAACCAGACCACAGGTAAGAAGTGGGCTCTTTGTTCAGCAGAGGAAATTTAGGAATAAAGTTAGACAGATATGGCAGCCCTGGGAACTCGTTCACCTGGCATCAGGACAGCTCAGGGTCATGCCGAGATCCCCAGGGTAGCACACGTCTGGCCAGGAGCCTGGCGTCTGCAGCTGGTCATAGCCTCTGTCTGCTCATCGTGGCCTTGACAGTCAAGTACAATTTGTGTCAACTTCGCTGCTTCCCTCCAGCTTCCCTCTCCTACGATCACTGTTTTGCGGCTCACCCCAGCATTTAGTGACTTCTTTCCTCTCATAATGTTCAAAACCTTTTGACCTCTAAGTTACATACAGACATTATAGGATTTGAAGAATGATAGCATCAATTTCACCCTTTAATAATTACATATCTGTCCCTATAGAGGCCACCTGTAATCTGTAACAATTGGTTATCAATTCTAGGTTTAATAAACCATATTAAATTATTTTAAATTTCTCTCTGGTTGTCTAGCAAACATGACTATACACTTTTGTAAGATATTCACTTGGAGGTGGTTTAGGTTAGATTTTTTTGGTTTTAGTAGTAAAGGCTTACTACATTTTAAAGGAAACCAAATATATAAACCAAATAAAACATAATTATTTGTGAAAACAGTTGAAGAGGACTTATTTAAAAATAGCAAATCCCTATTGTATAATGAAAAGCTTTTATTTACAAAAATTCAGTAAAATAATTGTATAATTTTTAAAGTCTCTATGTCATTTATAAGTACAGACCTCTGACTTCTCACCTCAGAAGTGACACTGCCTCTTGACTGATTTCTACATCTCCTGTTTCTCCCTATTCCAATCCATATTTCACACAGTTCTCAGGAATGGTCTTTCAAATTCCTAGGCCTAAACTGTCACTACTTTGTGCAAGAAACACACACCCACGAGGATGTGGATTTCCTGTTTTATTTACTGCTACAACCTCAGCACTTAGAATAGGGTTAAGCACGTAGTCTATGGTCAATAAATATTGGTGGAATAAATAAATCCTATTTAAAAATAACACATTTTTGTCCTTTTTTGAGTATAATTTTCTAATGTTATTTTCTCCTTTACAAACTATAAATGAAAAGTATTTTTTTCAAAATAGTTTAGAATAGGTTAAGTTTTGAATACAAATTCTGCTTTAAATATGCTTTCTTTGGAAATAAATTTGTTTAATTTGATTTATATTTATAGTTATTTTATTTTTGTTATTAGTGATTTGGGGGGATTTTTAATTCAAATATAATTAACATGCCATGTAATACTAGTTTCATTCAATATAATGACTCAACAATTCTATGTGTGACTCAGTGCTTACCACCTGAGCACACTCAGTCTCTGTCACCTGTTTCACCCATCCTCTCACCTACCTCCCCTCTGGCAACCACCTGTTTGTTCTCTATATTTAAGTCTGTTTCTTTTGTTTGTTTCTTTTTTTCTTTATTTGTATATTAGGTGCTTACTATGTGCCATGTGTCTTGTTGCTTCTTATGTCAATCTATTTCTCATACTGTTCTCAAGATTACATTTTACATGAATAGCTCAAAAGTCTTCATTTATAAGGAATGCGTTTTTGTCATTTTCATTTGCTGCTACATTCCCAACACCTAGACAATCTTATGAGGTAAGTACAATTACTGTTCATTTTACATATGAGGAAACAGATGCAATGGAGAATTGAGGAATGTGTTCTATTTTCTTACAGCCTTAAATGGAAGTGCTGGATTTTAAATTAAGTAATTCAATTCCAGAACATGCATGGCTTTCAACCACTAGACTCCACAGTCTTCATGGTTTAGACATCTTTGTTACTCTTTTGCATATCTAACACTGTAACTTGAAAAGAATAGAAGACTCTAAATATCACAGAAGATGAATAGTGATGAGGAAAAGCTTTAATTTCCCAATGATCTCCCTAAAAATTTGTAGAAACTAGGGTAAGACATAACCCAAAAACTTTTGGCAACTTATTTAGTATCAGAAAAACTAGGAAAAAATGCCAGTATTCTTCTCCCCATCTTGGCATTTTGTGGTACTTTTTCTATTAACCCAGTAAGTCTCAAATGAGGTTTAGTTTCACTTATTGACATTTCTTATCTATAAAATACCATTTTCAGGATAGCTGCGGTAAAATTATGAAATCATCTTTAGGGGCACCTGGGTGGCTCAGTCTGTTCTGTGTCAAATTCTTGATTTCGGCTCAGGTCATGATCCTAGGTCATGGGATTGAGCCATGCACTGGGCTCGGCATTGAGTGTAGAGCCTGTTTAAGATTCTCTCTCTCTCTCTCTCTCTCTCTCTCTCTCTCTTTCTCTCTCTCTCTACCCCTCTGCCCCTCCCCCCATTTGCACTTGCTCTTTCTATATAAAATTTGAAAAAATTAATATGAAATCATTTTTGTATTCCACATTAAATATAAAATGTTCCATAATTATAAAAACTCTTTCATAATCACAAGTGAATTAAGATTAAAATAATGAAATAATTAAGTGCTGGGCGCTGCATCGGCCTTGCTGGCTGACACAGTCACAGCAAGGAAATGGTAGATGTTTGCATAGCTCCTGCCATGAAGCAAAACTGGTATCTCCTTCTACTACTATTGGCTCATATTGGGAATGGGACTGCTATTATTGACTAGGCCTCACAGTGTTCCAAATCAGACTGATATTCCCCACACAGATACCTCATGGGAAGAAGCACATTCCCACCTATACAAAGAAGAATTTAAACAAAGCACTGCAGATGTTTGTCAAGAGGCTCTTCTAACGAGCCTCATAAACCTAAGACATAGATAATAAAGGGGGTGAAAAAACACAAAAGTTACTATTCACTCTGGCCCAGAGAAAAAGAGCCTAACTTAGAGATAAGAACAAACAAGAGCCAGAACGTAAGTTACTGCACATACTTTTGCTAACTGGTGCCACAAATACCTTCCCTTACACTGATATCCATTATGAGGATGGGTAAAAATAGTTAAAACTTAAACTCATACACAAAGGCCAGCTCATCTAGGGACCCTCTGGTGCTTACACTGTCAACATCAAATAGCAAGGTTGACACTTATTAACTTATTAACCAGCACAAATACCTTCTTCCTTTTGTGAGCCAGACAGAATGAGTCCTAGACTTGCCTGTGTCTAAATTTTAGTGTTATTGATATAAACAAATGCATTTGCTATCCTGCTATCTTCTTAGTTGTAATATTTACTACTGGTTTAAACAGATGTGTATGTCATCTGCTTTTCACTGAGAATATCTTGTTGTTCAATTTGTAAAAATTAACTACCTCACTAAAATTAGAGTAATTCTGTAAAAGTGTCTCTGTAAAACCTCTTTCTGTACACTTTTTAAAACATTTTATCACCGAGGATTATCTGTAGTAAAAATTCCACTTTTTTGATGTCATGTTAACACTTGATCTATAAATAAAGAGATGCCTGCCAGAAGGGCAGAGATGCCTGCCTGGTGATCAGAAAGAAAGCTGAGGCTCTCTCACTTTCTCTTACACCGACACTGTCCGTCCTTCAGGGAGCCCTGGACCTGCTGGAGCCCGGACTCTGGCAATTAAGGAAGACAGACTTCTTGTCATAAAAAATACCCAGGGATGCCTAGGCGGATCAGTTGGGTTAAGTGGCCGACTTCCGCTCAGGTCATGATCTTGTGGTTGGTGAGTTTGAACCCCATGTTGGGCTCTGTGCTGACAGCTCAGAGCCTGGAGCCTGCTTCAGATTCTGTGTCTCCTTTTCTCTCTGCCCTTCCCTTGCTCACACTCTCTCAGTTTCTCAAAAATAAAAAAAATTAAAAAAAATTTTTAAAAAGAAAAATGGAAATACCCAACTGCTTCTAAAGAAGCAAATATCAATGTAAATTATCTGTAGTAGTATTATACCAAAAATGAATTCTACCAGAAAAGAAAAAAATGTATTTGTCCCACAAACTAAAAAAAATAAAAGCTGACATAAACAAAGTTACACTTTAGGTAAGAACAATGTTTGCAATATATATGAAAGGAAAAAGGTTGATATAATATAAAAAGATCAGTTACAAAGTGATAAGAAAAACCCAACACAATATAAAGGTAGGCAAAAAAGTCTCAATATACAAATTGCAGAAGAGCATGTAATTAATATACATATGAAACAATGGTTAATCTCTCTAGTAGTCAGGAAAGTGCATCTGAAGTAATTCAGATATTACTTTATATCCAGTAAAATGAGAAAAATAAGAAAAAAGTGATTACAACTTACTTCTGAGTAGCAATGTGGGGAAAGGATATTTACATACCTGTGACACTCTAAATCATCATAGCTTTTGAGTACAATATTCACCTATTAAATACAGAGAGTCATGTGTACCACATTATGGATAATGATAAAAGCTGGAACAAGCCCTATGCAGGTCAATTTTACAAATTCTACCAAAATTACAAAAAGGCATGACCTTGTATATTTTCCACTCTTCCTATGACAAGCTTGTATAGATGCCAAATAAGCTATGACTACGATCATTTAGCGTAGCATTTTTGTGATAGCAAAAGAGTGGGGGTAATATAAATCCTTACTATTAAGGAGTTGGTAAAAAATGATAATAAAATAAGTTCTTTAAAAACAGATATCAAAGTATATCCAATATTTTCTCCTTAGTGAGAGAAAAAAGGGTATTGAACAATTCCCAAATATGCTATAATCTAATGAAAAGAAAAAAATGTATGTGTGTATACATAGGCTTGTATATTGGAGAGATATCTCTAAAAATCTATATAAGAAACTGATGATACCAGTTATATTGATGTACAACAATACTATATACTTAATGCCAAGTGAACTGTATACTGAAACATGGTAACATTTATGTGTATTTTATCACAATAAAATGATTTAAAAACTATATCCTATATATATACAAACTTACATATGTAAAGTGTACTAGCAAGCTTGTATCTGGGTATGTTCCCCCTTGGACACACAAATAAATAAATGAGGATATATTCAAGTTAGCTCATATACCATTATACTAAGAGGCAAAAATTTGGAAATAGAGTAAATCTTCCCTGAGTAGAGGATTGTTTAACAAAATATACCCAGATATTACAGAATCTAGTGCAACTATTAAAAAGAATATATTATAAATGGATAAATAAACTACAGTACATCTGTACAATGAAATATTATTCAGTGCTAGAAAAAATATCAAGCCATGAAAACACACTGAGGAAATGTAAATGCATATTATTAAGTGAAAGAAGCCAATCTGAAAAGGATACATACTGTTTGATTTCAACTATAAGACATTCTAGAAAAGGCAGAACTGAAGAGATAGTAAAAAGGTCACCAGTTGTCAGGGATTAGGAGGCATGCAAGACAGAGGATTTTTAAGGGAGTTAAACTATTCTGTATGATACTATAATGATGAATGTCATCATACATTTGTCCAAATCCATAGAATGTACACCAAGAGTGAAGCGTAATGTAAACTATGAACTTTGGATGATAATAATATGTCAACAATGACTGTAACAAATGTACCACTCTGGTGAGGCATGTGGATGGTATGGGCGGCTATGCACGTGTAGAGTCAGGTGATACATGGGATTCCCTGTACTTTCCACATAAGCCTAAAACTGCTCTAAAAAAAAGTTTACTTTAGAAAGAATTCTAACAGAAAAAAGAGGAAGAAATGAAAAGAAGACATTAATCTATGCTAGCTGACATGTAAAAGTTTCCATGATACACAAAAACAATGCACACAAAGTATTTTTTGGCAGCATCAATGCTTCTAGAGAGAGAAAACTGGAAAAGCCATGTAAATGTGAACATATGTGTTAATGATTCAAAGACCTGAGAAAGAAACAAAGCTCGTTAGTTGGGTAAGTTTTCAAGGTGGGGAGAACCAAAAAAAAAAGGAGATTTTGATGCCCAGCTTAGCTCCTTTCCCTGGAAGCATTTGCCAATTTTACAATAGAGAATAGAGTCTCATAATCTGGGTTTAGTTTGATCAGAGGGCCACAACGGGGGAAAGACAAATAAGAGCTTTAGGTGGTCTGGAAAGCCTAACAGAAACATTGGAGAACTGAGGAAACTTAAATGTATACTCTCCTTTGACAGAGAGTCATTGGTGTATGTTGATGCTTCAAGACAAAGAAAATGAGAGTTTTAGATAAAAACCTCTGAAACACAGAGCAGAGTGTCCTGCCTTGTCAATAAATTCATGAGGGGCACGAATCATAGTAAACACACCAAGATTTCAGTTGAAAATTCTAGAGGGCTACAGTTTAGAAAAGGAAACAACCAGAGATAGACTGAAGCACCCAGCCTCTACTCATCTTCATTGCTGAAGAAAATTAGGTGGTTTGTTTTTGTTTTTGTTTTTGCTTTACTTGCCAGGATACTATCACCTGGCAACTGTACAATTTTGCATATACCATGTCTTTCATTTAATAAAAAATTACTTAAATAAGTTCATAATGACCAAAATATAAGGGAATAAACAGACTCTAAAAATAGAAGTCCTAATGTTTTGGTATAAGATCATTACTTAATACTCTGATTACTAAAGGTGTTAAGTGTCACTAAATTTTTGTCAAAGTGCATCATAATGAACTCTCGTCAGATCTTTAGATTTTGTCATAGAACATGTTTCTTCCTCAAAAAGAGTTGTAAAAAGGACTTTTGGAACAAATACAATACTTGACATCTTTTAGATTAATACTGAAGTGGGTAAAAATTTCCAGAGCTAAAAGCTGCATTCAAACTGAACAAGAGTTAGGAACATGGGACTAAATAAACAGAAAAATTATGGTTTTGTCACTCTTGTTGGAAATATTGCTGGTTCTCTAATGTTTGCTTATTCAGATTAAGGAAAAAATTTTCTCAGGACATCTCTGATACACAGAAATGTCATAAAGTATTTGTTTGTAAACTGAAGCATTTATCTTTTCTCTCTACCTAATCCCTTTAAAATTCAAAACTCCCAGTGAGCATTCTTTCCTTCATGGCAATTACAATTGTTTGCATAAGTTCAATAAGAATCTGTTCATTTTATAGTAGGACACCATTGGAAATACTGGTTATTTTACCAAGGCTTTGACTGGAATGTCCTATTTGAGAGTCATGCATAGACTCAGAGATGACCTGACAGCTTTAAGGAACTAAGGTTGACTTTATGAAACATGAAGCCATAAAGCCTTGTGGAAATGTTGGCTGGATGCCTTGCTTACAGAATTCCCAGCAGCCTCCCCAGGTGAGTAAAGAAGGTCACTTCCTGGCAGGTGCAAGAACCTCAGCATATCTAGGGGATCTTGTGAAGAGAAATTTGCCTAATTCAGTAGGTATTGCAGGCCTGTCCAATGGAAAGTGCTTGGCTTGGCTTCTGGCCCAGCGTGGCGACTAAAAGTTCAACCTGGAGATTCCTTATAAAAGGACCCAGCAAAGCAAACTTTAAAAGGTCCTCATGAACAATTGCTAGTCTTGCTGGGCTTATGTAAATAATTAGGCCAGGGTTGTTAAGATTGGACTTGTTCCACAAATGCATTGGTCTCGATTTGGCTATCTCTGAAAATGGAGGCTTTTTAGAGAGAAAACTATGTTTCAACACACCATTATAGATGTTAAATTTTAGTTCTGATTGTCTTTGAATGTTTGCTGTTTTCCTAAATTAGACAACTTGAGGTAAACTTGAAAGAAAATTGTTATAGTATTTCATGTATACACAGTCTTCTGTGCTTTCTATGGGGGATATTTAAAGGATGGAGGTATCCTTTCAAAAACTTAGAGGTGGACTTCACAGATATACAACTACACAAATAATTCAGCCCTTTTAAAAGTTTCAGGCATCACTCTGGAGTTAAGTAGGCAACTCAGAAGAACCCTCAACCTGGTGAGGTGATCCAGATCCAGTCGACCGCTTAAACAGACCCTCAAAAAGACTCTGTCTCCTGAGATCTCCAGCCCTGCTCCAGCCACACCCCAGAAGCTGGCTGGTCTAGCACGGCAGAAGTTTGAGGAATCATCAGTTCAATGAGATAAACTATCCTTGCTCTTTGCCATCGAATTGGCAAATGTTGCCGTCGAAAGCTGGGAAACAGCAAAAAGTGCCTGATTACACTCACCTTCTTTTATGGATAGGATGTTCTGTTGGTATTAATTGCCTCTAATCTGGGCCCCATTTATAAGAGCAGGGTGCCTTCAATGGAAGATTCTGTTAAACTAACCCTTCCCCTGCCTGATGTTTATGGATTACAGGTAGTACAGGAGATAAATTCTGCTCTCACAGTCTCTTCACAAACAAATTCAGGCCATAAATGCCTCTTCCACTTTCATTTCTCCCTCCCAGGTGGCAGCCTCCTTCTTTCAGGGACTACAAAATTTTTTAAGGCCCAAGGGACTGGTCTCACTCCTGACAAATACTGGCATTGCAGCTGGTACATTGCTGCTCATCTTATGCCTTTTACCTTGCCTTTGTTGATTTGTCAATCGAAGATTTCACAGAATTATTGTGGAATTACTTTTCATTAAAAAAAAATAGAAATAGGGGCAGATGTTGGGAGTTATTTGAACTTACTGGTAGGGTGAAAATTCCTGGTGAGGGTACAGCAAGTTTGCATGGTCACTTGCCCCCAGACAGCTCCCAAAATCTACCCTCTTGAAACTTTCATTTCTTCTTGGGCACCAAATCTCAGAGTGCTTTGCTGATTAGTGTCAGGAGTGGCCTGTCCCCCTTCCCTGTCCCTGAGGCATGATTTCACCTGGTCAGGGAAAAGATGAGTAAACTAGATACACCCTAATGCAACATGTAATTTTCCCCTAAGCAATTAACTGATAACTCACCACCTTCTGGGCCTGAATGCCTTTGTGAAAGTCACTACTGCAATAAAATATATCAATCGCCTTTGGGACTATGAGAGCAAGCATTATGTCTCCTGAGAACCTGTTTCCTGGGAACTTTCTCTTAGAGCTATAAACAGCGTAATGACCCTTACTCATAAAAAACTGACCTTTACTAAACAATGCTGTTTGCCTCTTGGTTAAAGGTCACTTCCTTAAGGCTAGACCTGAGGTTTTGTAAAAATACCTAAGACACCATGAGTGCCTGTAGTTAAGTTTTTTATGACAATCAGAATTGTAACTTCTGCAGAACTCATGTCCTGGAAAATTGTAAAACTTATCTATGAGAAATCATTTACTGCTCTTTCTGGTTCTTGTATCTTTTGCCATAAATAAAGCTTGAGAACCAGACAGGGCAGAGATGCCTGCCAGAATGGTAGAGACACCTGCCAGATGGGCAGGGGTGCCTGTCTGGTGATCAGAATGAAACTCAAGGCTCTCTCACTCTCTCTGGCCTACACCATCACCCTTCAGGGGAACTCTGGACCTGCAGGAGCTGGACTCCGGCATGCAGGTGATCAAGGTGTTAAGGACAAGAACTTCAGAATAACTACGATTGATATGTTCATGGACATGGTGAAAAAGGCAGACATGATAGATCAGATGAAAATAAATAGAATTCTCAATATAATTAGAATTTATAAAAAAGGATCCAATAGATGTTCTATAATTTAAAAACATAGCACCTAAAAATTTAGAATTTAACAACTATTTTAAAAATCATATTAGAAATTAGATAGTGAACTGGAAGACAGATCAATAGAGAGTATCCAATTAAAGTAGAGAGAAAAAGAACATAAACTAAAGGATAGAGTATGAGAGTAATGGGGGCCCAGTGAAAAGACCTATGTAGCTGAAGTCCCAGAAAAAAGGGAGAATGAAAAGGATTGAAACAGTACCCAGGAATCTTTTACACCATGCATTATTTATTTTAAATTTCTTAACTTTGGATAAAGAAGGACGCTCAGCTGCTGAACGTCTCTGGCAAAATGAGACACAAAAAACTTTTGCTACCGTGCTTTGGAAAGATCCTTTGGATAACAAGTGGCATGGTCCAGACCCAGTTTTAATCTGGGGACGAGGTTCAGTTTGCATTTACCAACAAAAAACAGATGCAGCCAGATGGTTGCCAGATAGATTAGTAAAACAAATCGATCAAAACACTCAGTCCTCCAGGGAGAAAAAAATCTCCTTGAGAGAAATCTTTGTCGTTTCCTTTAGGACCATGCTGGGAAAAGAAGCTTCAAAAGGAACCTGGAGAAGAGGAGGAAGGAACACATCAACAGTCCTTTCTTCGTGGATTTTATGGACTTTTACCCTATCCCCTTCCATGTTTAAGACCTATTGCGGTTTTTTTGGATCTTGGTGCCCTTGAGCC
>NC_043707.1:86018838-86054430 GCF_006229205.1 Suricata suricatta
CAAGATTGCTGAGGCAAAGTCGGGGCGCTTCTTTGATATGCATTTGACTCTGTAGCCTGCCTAGGTCAGCTTGCCTTGTCTTCCCCCCCCGAAGACTATATAAAGAACAGTTCTTTGAATAAACGCTCTCTTTCGCCTGAGAACTGTGAGTTCTGTCTTTACTCTTTGCGTCTCCCTCTCCTGCCCCCTTTTTCTCTCCCTCCCTCAGGAGAAGGACCTGCGACGATTCTCCTCTCCGCCCTGCCAGTTGGGGCTAACGAAACAGGTACCGCTGATCGCTGATCGCAGGGGACCAGCGCCCAGGCCGTCGGGTTACGACAATTGGTGCCTCAATGCGGGGCTCAGTAAAGTAACGCGACCCTGAGCTCCGGTTACGACACAGTACTTGCAAAGATGAGGACTAAGTATATTCCAAAATTGATGAAAATCTCTAACCCAGAAATTCAGGAAAATTTGTAAACTATGGGAAAATACTGAAAAGAAAAACCACACTTAGGTGTGTCACAATCAAATTGCTGAAAATAAGAAAAAAATAAAGAGAAAATCTTAAAAAGCTATAACAACAACCAAAAGCAGCTCAATTAAAAATTAGGCAAAGGATTTGAATGGATATTTATCCAAAGAAGACATACAAAAGGCAACAGGTACATAAAAAGATATTCAAGCACTTATTATAAAATAAATGGAAATCAAAACTACAATAAGGTACCATTTCATATGCATTAAGATGGTTACCATCAAACACACACACAGGCACACTCACACACACTTACACACAAATGGGCATTGTCTAAGATGTGGAAAAATTGGCTTGCTTTTTATACCAAGTGGGAATGTAAAATGGTGCAGCCACCATGGAAAACAATGCAATTCCTTAGAATATTAATAACAGAATTATCATATAATTCAGCAACTCTACCTCTGCATATATACTCAAGAGAATTGAAGGCTTGGGTTTGAAGAGACATTTGTACACCTATGTTCATAGCAGCAATAATCACAATTGTCAAAGTGGAAGCAACTGATGTATCATCAATTGATGAATGGATAACACTATGTGGTACACATATAGAAGGGAATATTATTCTGCCTTAAAAGGAAGAGGATTCTGACACACGCTACAACATGTGCCAAACTGAAGGACATTAATGCTTAATGAAATAAGCCAATCACTAAAGCATAAATACCATAGGATCCCACTTATATGAGGTTTCTAGAGTAGTCAACTTCAGATAAAGTGGAATGGTGGCTTCCAGGGGCTAGGAGAGGGGAAGAAGAATGGGAAGTTATTGCTTAGTAGGAACAAGCTTCAGTTTTGCAATACGAAAAGAGTTATGGAGATGGCTCCTGAAGATGGTTGTAAACAATGTGAATGTAGTGAGTAGCACTAAACTGTCTACCTAAAAATGGCTAAGATGGTAACTTTTATGTTATGTGTAGTTTGCCATAATTTAGAAGCAATTTAAAGTTTTTCTTAAAAATCTTTTAAACAGGGGTGCCTAGGTGGCTCAACTGATTAAAACGACCAGCTTCATCTCAAGTCATGATCTCGCAGTTTGTGAGTTCAAGCCCCACATAGGACTCTGCTGACAGCTCAGATTTGAGCCTGCCTCTGATTCTGTGTCTCCCTGTCTCTCTGCCCCTCTCCTGCTCACGCTCTGTCCCTCTCTCTCAAAAATAAATAGACACTTAAAAAAATCTTTTAAACAATAAAACAAATCGTCATCAAAGGAGCACCAATAAGACTGAGGACTTTCTTCCCAGCAGAAACAATGGAGCTACAATACAGTGGAATGATATCTTTGAACTACTGAAAAAATTCTATAACCAGTGGAAAAAATGTTCAGAAACAAAGAAGAAAAAGTTTCAAAGAAGTAAAAACTGAGGAAATTTATTTCTAGCATGTTGGCACTAAAAGAAATGCTAAATAGAGCTCTTTGGGCAGGAGACAAAATGTTTCCAAATGGAAACACAGACATGTGGGAAGAAATGAAAGACAGACATGTCAGATTGTGAGGATTGCAGTCACGTGAGAGCAAAGAAGGAACACAGGACAGGACGACTGGGCTTTTCCCAACAGAGGCAAATGGAGTCTTTGTCAGCCTACTATGGGAAATCATTTATGAGATTACTACCTGAAATAATTTAGGGCCATATATAATTGATAGGATTAGCCAGTAATTAAGATTTCTTTAACCAAAATACATTAAATTGAATGAGCTATTCAAATCAGAAGAAGTTTCAGGGGATGATAATGATATTCTGAGAATAAGCAAATCTGAGTTAAAAATGTGAAACTATGCAAGATAAATCTGAAAAATATCATTCTATTATTGGGATTGATATATGAAGGAGATAAGGTAAAGAATGAAGGTGCTGTACTGGAAAGGATTCACAAATTTATCCAGCCACTAAAGTTGGATTATCTCCATGGGGTTCCCAATCACTGACTGAGATATCTAGAAGTTTTTTCTAGCTCTTTCATCCACCTCTGAGGCTTCTCAGCAGCATTTCACGGGGCTAACCTCTAGGAATGTTTCTGCCTCTTTTGTTTCTTTAAAAAACAGAACCAAATCCTGGAAATCAGCTTTCTTCTTACTGCTGACTGTTGCTGGGTTTTTGTGGTTGATTTCTCTTTCTCTAAACAGAATTTTGATGACTGAATATTGGTCCCTATGATTGAATATTGATACCTATGGTAATATTCCGCTTCCACAGGGTACATGCTTTCTGCCTGATGAAATCCTGGAGGCTTCAAGCACTGAGTCTATTCAGAAAAATCTTATACTCCCACCTCCAGCTTGGACATTTCCACCAACCCTGCGATGTCCCCATTTTGCTATGTTCCAGGCACCTGAACTTCACATTCTGAACTAAAGTTGCCATTTTCATCCTCTACGGAAAGTAAACTGCTCTTCTCTTAATGCTCCAGATTTCCATAATGGGGCCACTATGCATCCAAACAAAGTTCCTGTAGAATCCAGTGAAGAGGATGTTTCAGATCAAAGTCCTCCTTTCTTTCTCTAATGCCATCACTTTAGTTTGACTCCTAAGTTCCCCAGCTGCATGACTACAAAGCAAGTGCCAGATTCCCGGGCTCCTCCCATCAGACTCTCTCATCTTCCAGACGTTTTTCCTTTTAAAAATAATTCTTCTTTTAAGTTCTTCAATACCTTTTAAATCCTAGTCATCTTCATTTCCTTCTGAGCTGAAATTGATGCTATTCCCAAGGTATTAAACACATTTTCAGAACTTTCTCTCCCTTAATACAAAGACAGCCCAACTGAACTACTGGAAAGTCTAAATTTTGAATTTCAAAATTCTTACACCTTATAGTATAAACTTGTATCACGGTATGATATACTAAGATAAAAAGTCTAAGTTTATAAACTAGATTCATTAGGTTTCCCTCATGCTTTTTATGTCTGAGGTATTTTTTGAGTGATTGTTTAGCATTCTTCTTATCAAAATGTGTGGTTTCAATTGTATAAATATTTGACATAATTTGTATATGAAGTATTTATCATCCCATACATGATTTATCATTTATAAAGCCTTATAAAAAGACTGAAAGGGAAGAAACTTCTTTTGGCTTATATAATTCTTTAGGAATCTGTACTGTAAGGAATTGAAATACAATTTTTAAATGATGTCTATAATTATAGAAACTTCTACTACTATATAATTTTAAATAAAAAATATGTATAATTTCTAGAAATTTTGATGGTGGATACTGCCATAATTTCTTACAGATTTTTCTTTGCAGACATCTTTTAATCACCATCCATTGAAAAATATCTGTTAAATTAAGAACTACATTATTATCCTAAGAAATACATGTACATTATGTATGTACATATAAACTTATTTATGTGTGTGTATAGATGTAATTTTAACATGTGAATTCAGTTTCCAAGTGCAGACTGATTTCCTTAATCCATACCAATGAAAAACTTGATGTAAATACTTTCTAAAATACTTTTAGCTTTAACATTTTCTGATTCTATTACAATCTCCAAGATGCATTTGAGGAGAAAGAATCAGCTCTGAACACTTTAATATGGAACAATGAGATTTTCAAAGATTCCTCTTGCCATTCAAATAATCTTATTTACCCTTTCCACATTCTTGTCTTTTTAAAAATCCATTCATCCAAACATTACATACTTTTATCATTGAACCTCCTGTTTCATTTCTTGAAAATGTCAGTGAGTACTGATAAATGGAAAGTTCCTGCTTTATGTCTGGATTTCATTTTATATCACCTTGAAATTTTAAATTGTAACCTTCAAAAGTGAATGTAATTTCATTCTTTTTCCTAAAAGTATGATCATATTATAATTCCTATTAATGGTTTATGAGGAGAATTAATACATTTATGCAGTGGTTGAATGTGTTGTAAGATACGGGGAGATTCTCACTCTTTTCAGAAAGGAATATACTGTTGAATTAAGTCTCTAAAAATAAGACCTAGGAAAAGATACAATATTTAAACTCATCTTTCTGACCAAAATCATTTCATTATTATTGACCAAAAATCTGTTTCTGAAATCCATAGTTACCATTTTTCTTCCTATTTCTGTGATGTAATATAGTTAACAAGAATACTACTAAATATGAATTTAAAATTACAAGACTATTTGTAATTATAGAGTAAAATTCCCAGAACACTACTGAATTCTACATACTTAAGCATAGTAAAATAACATAGTATCTACTTGCTAGTTATTCCTGTCTCTGCAGACTTCTAGGTTGTGACCACTTTGACTTGCATTTTTTTCATGTAGCGGGCTCCTTTAAAAAAAAAAAGAAAATTTAAAAAATTTTAATTAACTGTACTTATAAATTGACAAATGCATCTAAATGAACATAATAAGCAAGAATGGAATGTGAAGAGCTTAATCAGATGTTTTCTAATTGTCAGGTTATATATCCTAATCAAAATAATTCCACAAACACTACCACTTTAAATATTTGAGGTTTGAATATATAAATTCAGTGTGGAACAAAGGATGATACTATTGTCCAATATTCCTTGTAAAAACAATTCAGTATCTGCAAGGAAAATTCTTTGTGTAGTGATTTTCTTCCTTGTCTGTTTGATTCCTAATAACTACATAATAAATGTGAAATGTTAGTTTTACATCGCTTTTAAAAATTATGAATACAGAATTTCTTTTAAAAGATTTCATAATTTAGATTCTTACATGTCAGAGCTGCCTTTCCTCTAATTATTTTGAATGAATAAACTTTTATGTTCTCACTATTATAACTTAAACCCTGACTTGGTAGTTCCCAGTGGTAATTAAAACAAAGAGCCTTGACACTGCCGCTTATTATGTGTGTGAATACTCATAGCTTAATGTGTTCAACACGTTACAATTAAAGTAGCCCAGCCTAGAACACCCATAGGCTTTTGTAATAATCAAATTTATTTTTTAAAGTTACTTTAATGAGATTAATGCACATATGCAGATTTATTTAGTACTGTAGTTTGCGCTTGATACTTTACAACCTATGGTTGACATGGGAAATAAGAAAATGACCCCTTGAAATTATTTGTTTGAATACTTAATGTAAAGCCTTCATATTTATAAAACCCAAGAATTTCAATGTAATTATTAAATGTGTAAGTCAGGACTTATATGGTGATGAGGTAACACAAGGCGCACTGGCAGGCCTCAAACTCCCCACCCCACACTCCCAGGTGGGTAAGTGTGATGTTCCCAGCGGCCCAAGAACAAGGGAAAGGGCAAAAATGGAAGGCTAACTGAAGAGATCATACTCCTGCGGGACCTAAGTCTCCATCACCCCTCCGAAGTGGTGTGGGGAATAAAGGCAGAAGGAAATGGCAGATGGAACAAAATTTCCTTCTAACTGCAGCCCATTGACAAATACAAGAAGTTGGCAGAGTAAAACATTTCTCCTGGAAGTCCCTACTGTCTTAATGCTAATACTTTGCTAGGGGGAAAAACAACCCTAGCTTGACAACAGCTAGGCCTCTACTATCCTGGAAGTCTTCTTTAGCATAAGAAAATCTCACTGAAAACTTCCCCTGAACTTTACCTCCCCCAACTCCACAGTATATAACCAGTAGCTACTCTTGGTCCCCGCGTAGATCTTCCTGGGCCATGGGTCCTGTCCCCATGCTTCAATGAAATAACCTTTTTGCACCAATGACATCTTCAAGAATTCTTTCTTGACTGTCAGCTCCAGACCCCACAAACACCACTGTCACCCCCAAAAGCCTCATCATATGGAACCTCCATTTATCAATGGAACAGAGAAGGATCTAGTTGACACAGAGTCAGGCAGAGCCTGGTGTGTTTTAGGAGTCATAAAAGAAAGCTTTATTGATATTATTTAGTGTAACTTTTTAATAAAACATTTTAAAAGGGGAATTAAAGGACTAAGAAAATATTCAAAATCTGCTTAATAAAGCCAATTGTACATGGTAACATTCAGGTACCAAAAAAAATCTCTTCTCAAAATTAAGACTCTAAAAGATATTTTGTAATAAAATATATAAACAGCAATTAAAATGCTGGAGATTATGTTTATTTAATTGATACAATTATTTACTTGTATAAAATGCACGATTTTAAAGTAGCAAATTGTATGTTTAGGCTGAAGTAATTTTCTGATTACAAATGCATTATTAAAATGAAGTAGAAATTAATAATTTTGCATTCTTAATACTTTATACTTTTATACTAAAATTAAAAATGGTTTACATACCACCATTACAGGTTACATAATGAAATGCTTTCAGCCTACAATATAATATACTGAATTTTGTAGAACTACAAAGATGCAGTCTGCTTCAATACCATTTAACACAGCCTAGGGTCTAGATTAGGAAACTGGAATCATCTATTGTAACTTCTTTATCTGTATAGCGGTGATAATAATTACCCTTTAATGTCTCAAATAGCTTTAAAAAATAATATAAAGTAAGTTTTTGATAGCTAAGCACACCATGTAGGAGATCAGTCTTTGCTATCGCTTTGTTTTATTGTAACAAGTAAAATTATAAGCTTACAATATACTATTCTAGTGCCTAAAAAAGTGATATATACTTTAAAATAAATTACTATATTCTTGTTTTCGGTTTCCTTCTTGCTACTTTGTTGAAAATAAAAAGTGCCCTTCAACCTTCAGGAAGATTCACCACTCAATATAATGAAGAATATGTCTGAATTATTAATATTATTATTACAGTTATATTATCATATGATACTATAAAATAGTAAATTGTATTATACAATAATAATTTTATTATTTCATTATATTACTATAGTATAATATATATTTACATTATTTTGAGAGTGAGTAGATTTGCTTTTGTTATTTGCAAATCACTGGAATTGGGCCTCGCCATGGCTAGTGGGACACCTGCACTCAGCAGGAAATGGAAACAATGTTAGGATGACACACACTTTTAAACACAGTATTTCATTTGTCTTTTATAAATGACCTAAAAACTTAGTTACAGGTAAAACTACATTTTAAAGGCTGATGTTGAAGAGGAAAAAGAAAATTTTTGGTTATAATAGAGACTAGCATACCAGTTTTGATGGTAACCTTTTACTAAGTAACTTAAGATGCTTAAAAGAAAAAGAATTTTCCAGTGTTCCCCCTCTCCACGCCCCCCCCCCACACTATCACTGTCCCTGTCGGTGCGCTGTATGTTTGACTAAGTGCTTGAGCCTCAGGTTAAAGTCCATTTTAAAAGACTTAGTGCAAGAACTTACATATGGAAGCATTGTGTGCAAGTCTTTTGAAAGGTTCCTTGCTTTGGGGGTACACTCATTTTATGGTATTCCTGGTTTCCAGTTTTTCAGTCAACAATCTTGCAATATAACCTACTCACTCAGTTCCTAAAGTGCATGTAAATGATGACAAAAAAATCCATGTTATGCCTTAAATAGATACTAATTATCACTAGCTAGTGTTCCTTATAACAGCCCTTTTTTTCCCAAATTGACCGTATCTTCTGATAGTCTGAGCTGCACTAATCCCAGTTTGACCTGCACCTTCAACTTCCTACTCAAAAGTACAAAGTGCATATGAAAAGTCCTTAAGGTATAGGTTAAAACACGGCCTCCTAAAGGGCAAGTCCTTGCTCAGTTATGCTTCTAATCAGTGTCTATCACTCTGTAGACACCGTAATATTTAACAAGTGTTGGTACAGCCTTTGAGCTATGACTACTCAGTGAACAGGCCAGATTTGGATGCTGAGCACTAACAACTCTCAGCTTCACATTTCAGTTATATTTAAATGAGATTGCCTAATATGTGTTTAAATGTTCATTAAAATTAACCTTTTGTATCCAGAGAGCACAGTGGGTATTCTTGAGAGCACTAAAATCTTAGACAGGTTTGTGACTACTACTGGATTAGTAAAAAATTCAGAGGGTTTGAAACGTCAAACATGCTGTGAAATAGATACTAAATTGGCTAAGGAGTTTAACCCTGTCTCATGGTTAATGTTCTCTCAGTGTTTCTGTGATGTGATTACCAACAGTCATTAACTATGTAATGCCAGTGATGTTCGCAGAGCTAATGAAGTACAGACTCTGTTTATCACAGACAGTTGAAAATATCAACCCAGGCAAGACTTATGTTAGGGAACATACTTAGGATGAATTACAAGGTTGAAAGAAATTTTAGAGAGGCATAGTCTGTTCATTATTTTTGGAGGAGTTTCACCACAGCCCTCCTTAGCAAGTGAAGATATTTTGAAGGTCATCAGTATCTTCAGCAAATTCATTAGGATTTATTGTCATATCTTGCAAGTATCAACCTATAAGAATTTGAAGGGGAGGGCTTTCCAGAAAGTATGAGACCATACACTTAAAACTGGGTTTGTGACCTGAGCGGAGCAAAGGAGGTCTTACTAGTGGCACTGTAAAGACGGAGACTGCAAGTTCAGATATCAAGGTTTCTTAGGGGAGGGCAAAACAGAATTTCCAGTATGAGACTAAAGGCCTTCTAGATATCCAGCCTGTGTAGGCTCTCAGATAAATTATGAATAAACCCCAGAAGAGCTGATCATTGACAGGCAGAGATCCAAAGTGGATTTAAGTATAAATCAAGACAGGATATGACAGAAGTGTGCTCATTTTGCTATGGGAGCTGGGGTTGGGGGGGCACTCAGCACAATCTGGAAGCTTGTGGATGGCTCTAACTCAGTGATCAGTCAGTGCCTTAGATGCCTTGAGTATTTTATATATTTTATTAGATTTTAATTGAATTTCAATGAATAAAACCAATATTCTTTAAATTTCTTCCCTCTGTATGTATTACCTTGAAGGCCAATAAAAAGACCAAATATGACAGATCCTTGTGAATCACTATAAGCCTTTTGGGTTCCTTTTATATTTACTCCCCTCTCCAAATCCCTTAAACTCTTCAGAGAAGAAGAGGAATAGACAAGCATAGAACTGCTGATATTTGGGGTTTAGTCTGTTACCACAGTATAGTCTGTTCTTCCTTTCTCATGTGAAATTTCACGGGTGAGACAGACACTAGACAACTGAATACAAAAAGCCAAAATTGCTTAGCAGGCAGTAAACTGAGCACTTTGAACTGGAATAAAAAAGGAGACCTTTTGCAGTATACTGCATCATAAGTATTTAGATGTGTTCCCTTTCCCCCCACCCCTCCCCACCCCCCATACCCTTGGGAGGAATATACCATCGATATTGAGTTTGGCTCTGTGACTTGCTCTAGTCAATAGAACAGGTGCAAGTAATGGTGGACCAGTTCAGATTCTAGGCTTTAAAAGGCCTTATGTGTTTCTGTTCATACTGTTACACCTCTGTCATGTATAAGAACAATGACATGAACATGCTCAGTTTAGCCCATTGGTCCTGGGAGGAAAATGAGAAATATATGGAGCAGAAGCATCATAGATCAGCTGACTTCCCTCTGACCTCTAGACACGAACAGATCAGCAGAGGTACTGAATAAAGCCCAGGTTGCCTTGACAGATCCCCAAACGACCCCCAGACACTTGGGCTAAAAAAGCATTGGGGCACCCGGGTGGCTCAGTTGGTTGAGCATCTGACTTTGGCTCAGGTCATGATCTCACGGTTCATGGGTTTGAGCCCCAGGTTGGGGTCTGTTCTGCCAGCTCAGAGCCTGGAGCCTGCTTCAGATTCTGTGTCTCCCTCTCTCTCTGCCTCTCCCATACTCTGTCTCTATCTCTCAAAAATAATTTTTTTAATTTATTTTTTAGAGACAGAGATACCGTGAGCAGGGGAGGGTCAGAGAGAGAGGGAGACACAGAATCCAAAGCAGGCTTCAGGCTCTGAGCTGGCCATCAGCACAGAACCCGACACGGGGCTTGAACCCACGAACTGTGAGATCATGACCTGAGCCGAAGCAGGATGCTTAACCGACTGAGCCACCCAGGTGCCCCTCTGTCTCCCAAAAATAAACATTAAAAAAAATTTTTTTAAATTTAAAAACATAAAAAAAAGTGTTCATTACTGTATGCCACCGAGATTTTTGTTGTTTGTTATGCTGTTATTACTGTTATTATGTTATTACTGTAGTAATAGCTAACTGGTACATCTCAGATAAGGTGGCCAAGGAAGGCCTCACTGAGAAGGTGACAATTAAGCAGACATCTAAGGAATGAGAGAGACCTATTCATGTAAACAGCCGATAGTTAACTTTCAGGAAGAAAGTTCAACATTCAAAAAGACACTAACGCATGTGGCATACTTTGAGGAACTAAATAATGGCCAGTATGACTGACCCTAAGAAGCATGAAGGGGAGTAAACCAAGAATAGATTGAGACATAAGGAAGTGACAGATGAGAAGTGTATGTATGCCCTGGTAGGAAATTAATTTTTAAAAATTTCAAGTCAATAAAGTCTTCAGGTTATCTGTTTAAGAATAACTAGAAAATGAGTTAGAAGAGAAGACAAGGAATACTTGACTTGAAAATGTACTTACATAGTAAGCACATTGGTTTTACTTTAATTTTATGCATTATATGCACAGTTGATCCTTGAACCACATGCATTTGAACTGTGTGGTTCTGCTTATATGAGGCCTTTTAAGAGTACAGTACTGTAAATGTACTTTCTCTTCCTTATGATTTTCTAGTGATATTTCCCTTTCTCTTACTTCTTTATTGGTTGAATACAGTATATAACATATGTAATATACAACTATGTGTTCATCAACCATTTACATATATATTTTAATTTTTAATATTTATTTATTTTTGAGAGAGAGAGAGAGAGAGAGAGAAAGACAGAGTGTGAGTGTGGAAGGGGCAGAGAGAGGGAGACACAGAATCTGAAGCAGGTTCCAGGCTCTGAGCTGTCAGCACAGAGCCCAGCTCGAGCCCAAACCCCCGTTCTGTAAGATCATGACCTAAGCTGAAGTTGGATGCTTAACTGATTGAGCCACCCAGGCATCTCTATTGATGTTATTGATCAGAGTTCCTTTCAACAGTAGGCTACAGTAACTAGGTTTTCGCAGAGTCCAAAGTTCTATGCAGATTTTTGACTGCATGCGGGTGGGTAGTTGGTGTCCTTAATCCCCACATTGTTTATACAATATATACAACAGCTTTGAGTGCTGATGGAGATCAGAGGCCCTTCCACATTTTCTCTGCTACTGCTACCTGGCAGGCCTAGGACAGATAAAAAGAGGAGCCCTTATAATCTCTGACCAATCTTATAGAATGCTTTCTGGATCTCTCAGCCCACTTTTATTGGCCTAAAGTATATATAATTTCTCTTACCTAGTGGTGTCTTTTTGGCACCATTACTATCTTATAATATTCCATTGAACCACATAGCCCAGCAGAATATATCATGTGTAGTGGAGAATGCAGAAGAATATAAACAGGCCATTGTAACTAAATTTTACAGACATCTCACATTGGCCTGACTGGGTTTTATTGCCTTTTTTGTCAGCCCTAACGCAATTGTCTGCTTTCTCACTAGTCTCCAGCAATCTAACTTTAGCTACCTCCAAAACTACAATAAACTCTAGAGATGACTTTCCAAAATATTCCATCATGCATACTTGACTTGGAGGAACAAGGGTGAGGAAATGGAGAACTAGTATTTACTGAGTACATATTCTGTTCCAGATATTATCCTAAGTGGCTAGCAATGATATTTCTCTCAGGTTGGTTTCTCCCTGCCACAGATTCTGCATAAGACATAGATTTGAGAATAAATGCTTTATTTAGGAGGCAATCCTATGAAACACCAGTTTAAGAGTAAAGAAGTGAAACAGGGAAGGGAAGAAAGCCAATAAATGGTGTTTAATGAAGCCAATGACACTCTGGGCAACTTAAGCTGTATCTGTATGGAATAGACATCAGGGGGGTGTGGGAGGGCGGTGAGGAGGGCAAGCTATTTATCCTCCCTCTCCCATCTGTCAATGACTGAAGCTACACCTGAGGCATTCACCCCTTTGTACACGCAGGCTTCACTGAACACTTGCTGAAAGAATGTTCTCAAGAGGATTCAACAGTTTTTGCACTTAGATACCATGGGCATACAGGAAAATGTTAAGGATCAAGAGGACATGGATGGGCCCCTTGCAGCCACAGAACCGTTTATTCCTTTTTTTTTTAATTTTTAAAATTGTTTTTAAATCCAAGTTAATTAACATGTAGTGTAATAATGATTTCAGGAGTAGAATTCTGTGATTCATCACTTACATACAACACCCAGTGCTCATCCCAACAAGTGCCCTCCTTAATGCCCATCACCCATTTCGCCCATTCCTCCATCCACCTCCCCTCCATCAACCCTCAGTTTGTTCTCTGTATTTAAGAGACTCTTATGGTTTGCCTTTCTCTCTCTTTTTTTTTATCCTTATCTTATTTTTCCTTCCCTTCCCCTATGTTCATCTGTTTTGTTTCTTAAGTTTGACATATGAATAATGTCACTATTTTAGAGAGACTTTTCCTGATCACATAATTTAAAGATCCAAACCCCAGTTCTCAGTCACTTGTTCCTTTCCTTCTAAGCCTATATCACAATTGTTCACTATTTTTTTTAATTAGATTCAAATGATTACAACTTTAATGTTTGTTTATTTTAGAGAGAGAGAGAGAGAGACAGATCACAAGCAGGGGAGGGACAGAGAGAGGGAGACACAAAATCTAAAGCAGACTCCAGTCTCTGAGCTGTTAGTACAGAGCCCAATGCAGGGATCAAACCCAAGAACCAATTGTGAGATCATGACCTGAGATGAAGTCAAATGCTTATCTGACTAAGCCACTCAGGGGCCCCACAATTGTTCACTATTAATTTGCTTCTTTCCTTATACATTTCTGTATCTGTCCCTAGACTGTGAGCATAACAAGATTAATAATGGAGTCGGTTTATTATTCAATGGCATCTTGTACAAACACAGTATTTGTTGAATCCATTATTGAATGACAGCTCTATGAAGTAGGTAGTGTGATTTTCATTACTCAATGAAAATACTAAGGCTATATTGGTGGTGACAGTATTCTAATCCAGGATGGTCTGATATAAAATCCCGTACTGTGATAACGATACCATGCTGTTTTTCTATTTCTTGCCTCAGAAAATTCAATTACTTCCTATTTCCTACATCATTAAATTTAAATTCCTCTGCCTAACTTTCAATTCTTTCTATAATCTGGCTAGTTAGATTATTCGTGCATTTTTAAAAACATGTGCATAAACATGTTAGAGGATGAATGAAATGTCGGTTAAATCCATATGTAAAAATGACTTACAGGTTGCTTATTGTCAATAATTAGTTTAATATGAGAAAACAGAGTGATCTGGCCTCTAGAAAGTCCGATATAAAAGGCTAAATGAGAGGTGCCTGGATGGCTCAGTCGGTTAAGTGTCTGACTCTTGATTTCAGCTCAGGTCATGAGCTCAGTGTTGTAGGATCGAGCCTCATCGGATTCTGTACTGAGCATGAAGCCTACTTAGAGATTCTCTCTTCCTCTCCCTCTGCCCCTCACCCATTTGCACACACAGGCTCTCTCTCTCTCTCTTTTCTCTCTCCCTCCCCCCAAAAGACTAAATGAATGTAAATATAATTTTTAGAGCAGTCAGAGGAGGGGTGAGAGTGCTGATGGAATGCAAAACTGTTTCTGAGGCCAAAATGACTGGAACTCAGAGCAACTAATGACAGAACAGCAGATTCCTTTTATCCATGCATATGTAAATGATTTTGCTTTAGATAGTTGGGCTTGAACAAAAACCATACAATTATACAAGCAAAATGGAACCAGGAAGGATGAAGCTGAAAACTAAGAGAACAACAACAACAACAAAAAATGCCCACAATGTATTCCTACTTATATTTGCTAAGGATATATAGACACTTGCATTTGTATTATCTCGTTTAAGCCTTAGGACAAGGTCATCAACATGTCTGTAAGGCCTGACAAAAGCAAGAAACAAATTTAGCGTTCAGTCTCACAGTAAAGAAGCAACTGAGTACTAGGGTAAAAATTCATATAAGAAATATTTAGGTGATAATATAACCAGTTTTCCTTTTTTGAGGAAAGATGTAGAATGCATTGATTGATCAAAATAGGTGAAGCATTTTCCAATGCTATCAGGCTCCTCCTGTCGGTGCTTCCTCTCGCGAGGGGATCATAGCTCCTGTCCCATGATGTTAGCCCAGGCCATGTGACTCACTTTGGCTAATAGAATACAAGGCGCGGGAAAGCTTTACATCAGCTTGGGCCGTGACTAGTGTGATGTGCTGTCTGTGGCACACCCTAGCTATAAGCTCCATTTTTTTTCTCGAATCTGGAACATATAGAAGGAAGAGCTGAGCCCCAGCCAATATGAAGCCAATAATGTAATGGAAGTGGGAAAAAAAAAAAACCTTTGCTGTTCTAACACTAACGTTTGGGGTTATTTCTGTAATGGTGAAGTTGTATAAGAAGAAGTGGGTAGAATTGTCTTTCTAATTCTGGGAAAATTTACAAATTAAAAATTGACATCATGAAGAAAACCACTTTCCACTCATATTTATGAGTTTAATGTAGGAAAAATTTATAAATGATATTAAAGTGCTTATAATATTTTTAAAAATTACATATAAGGGCATTAAGAACATGTGATTCCAAATGAAATTAGAAATGAATTATTGAGCTGTAATGTGATGGGGACAGAATATGCCACTTTGGCACGTTAATTATTTTGAATTAAAGTTACTTCTGAACAGCTGGCACAAAAAGGACACTCCTACTCTCCTTTGTCCCCTGGAAACAGCAAATAAATTTTCCCATGTGAGAGGTACCGTCTCTGTACCAGAAGAGTCGAAGGCCTTGTTACACCCAGACATAGGGAATTACAGGACTCAGAAGGCAGTGCAAACAAATCTTACTTCTTCACTAATTTACTACCCTGAGCCCAAACCTCTTTGTCAGTTCTTTACAAATTTATTCTTTGTCTATTCTTTCTTTTATCTACAAAATTAAAATCATTTTTCCCCTGCTAATCTATGTCAATTTAAATATTAGGCCAGACAAAGCACCTGCAAGGGAAGAAAGGGAAAGTTTTCTGTCCCTACAGATATTTATTTGTGTAAGTAGGAGAATTTTATTTACTTGGTTAACAATAGTATTGTGATGCTGAAAAGAACTTGAAATATACTACATTTATACATTTAATTGATTAAATTTACGTGCTTACAGAGGTTTTGTATGTTACATCGCAGATTGAAGAACCTAACTGAGGAAGATAAAATATATTAGATTTATGAAGAAAATAAAGGTATCTTAAAAATTTAACAGATTTTAAATAATAATTTTAGACTATTGTTAAAATGTTCCAGACTTATAAACAGAGTAAGATTTGTATGTTTAGCTTAAAAAAAATCCTGAAAAACCAGGTTTAAATGTAAAAAAATTAACTTATAAAATAAAAATTAATATAAAATTGCAAATAGCCATAAATAGTCTTGACTATGCAGAAGTCTTCCTACAATATTAAAACTTGACAATAACATAAGTCACTATGAAGCAGTACCATATTTTCCATTTTATAGATGAGGAAATAGAGGTATAGAGGAATTAAAGTTGCCCAAAGCCAAAATTATGGTACTTTACTCGATTTAATAATTGCACAATTTGCAAAGTAGCTTTCAAAGACTTCCTAAAATGTACTTTGTTCTTCTCTTTTATACCTCTAAAATTAAAATTTTAGGGGCACCTGGGTGGCTCAGTCAGTTGAACGTCTGGCTTCAGCTCAGGTCATGATCTCACAGTGGGTTCGAGCCCCACATCAGGCTCTGTGCTGACAGCTAGTTCAGAGCCTGGAGCCTGTCTTCAGATTCTGTGTCTCCCTCTCTCTCTCCGACCCTTCCCTGCTCAAGCCATCTCTCTCTCTCCCTCAAAAATAAGTAAAACATTATATATATATTTTTATTTTAATGAATGCTTACTTATAAAAATTTTCTAAACTATCAAGTATAAATGAAGTTCTAGCTATTGGAGATATTTTCATATTGGAAGAAAATTATTTTCTGGTTGATTTTTCTGGTGACAATTAAAAAGGAAAAGAAAGAAAAGATTTATTAAAAGGCTAGCACTGAATGTATCTTTTTGCTTTCTGAGAGAAAGGCAACAAAGGAAAAGCACAGGCTACAAATTTTTGTTGTCAGTTTCAAGGAAGCTCATTACTTCTGATACTAAATCCTTAAAGAATTTTAATTTGTTGATTTATGTACCTTTTAACCAAGAATACTTCTAATTAAAAACATTACCCAAATCCTTTACTTTCTCAAGTTTAAGAAGAAATGGAAGACCTTTCGGTAAATCAAATAAAAGTGATTGTCAGATGCATGATTACCCCTTTTTATGTTGATAGCCTTTTATGATAAATCAGTGTTGTTGGTTAGAGAACAAGGCTCACAATGAAGTTAATGTATTTTAACACATGCACTATACATGTTCCACATAGGCACGCACACACACACACACACACACACACATACACATTTATGCAATTTTGAGAATTTGAAACAATTACATGATCTGTTGTATGATCTCCTTATATCAGAGATTTCAATTTATTCTTACATACATATATAAATATGTAACTGGTGTGCTATCATAAAAGACTCTAAAGTTATGGCATCCTTGGGTAAGCAAGCTAACAAGTGCAAATATAAGGTTAAAAATGCAACTCTCATATTCTCATGTAGAATTTGTCTAGATTTAACATTGAAATTTTAATATATAGCACCAATTTTATGAAACAAAGGAAAATAAGATTTGTTTTTCTCTTGAAGCATTGAACAATTAGAAAAAGTAAATTATGTGTTTTTAACCATGTGTATTCTTTTTAAAATAAATATATATTTTAAAATTCTATTTTAGTGAGAGAGAGAGAGAGAATCTCCAGAAAGCTCCACCCTCAGCTCAGAGCCTACGTGATGCTCCATCCCACAACCCTGTGATCATGACTTGAGCGAAGTCAATAGTCAGACACTCAACTGACTGAGCCACCCAGGTGCCCAACCATGTGTAATCATTAGAAATGATGCCAGAAGAGACTCATTTCAGTGAGATTTTACAAGATAAAATAAATTAGGAGAAGTAAAAATACAATGTGGTTTGTAAATCCAAGGTATTATTAATTTAAAAGTTTTGGTGTTTTCTCTTCAGAATCTTCCAGGGTCTCACAGGCACTAAAAAGCATTAAATAATTGAAGGCTGGATTCTATGCAGGTGGATCAGTGAACCAGGGAATGG
This sequence comes from Suricata suricatta, assembly GCF_006229205.1. Classification (NCBI taxonomy): domain Eukaryota; kingdom Metazoa; phylum Chordata; class Mammalia; order Carnivora; family Herpestidae; genus Suricata; species Suricata suricatta. The sequence goes on from NC_043707.1 coordinate 86,036,583, forward strand.
GCCACCTCATAAACTTTGCTTAATGATGGTGTAGATAATACATAACACTAGAAATATAAATTATGTCTATGCAATAAACATGGCACTAGGTTTTTTTTCCTAGGCGGGAAAAAAAACACTTTGGATAATGCTAGTCATAAAACTGCTCACCCTTTCCTCACTGTTACTGATTTTTTTTTTAACATAAAGGTCATTATGGCTGTTAGGCACGAATTATATTATGCTGAGAATACTGCCTGCATTTCACGTATCATCAGAAATATTCATCTCAATAATAAGTTTCCCAAGTGCCATAATTATGTGTTCAATCAAAAATCTTTTTTTGCATTATTTATAATCTTTACGTTTACCTCTCTATTACACTGAGTCTTGATATCCTTTGATATGCATCATGGTTTTAAAAATTGGTAAATATAGCCTTTGAGCCAAGAATGAAAAAGTGAGCTTTCAATAGTCACTTTTCCCTTCTTCCTCTTCCCAATTAATTTTATAACAAGTTTAGTTAAGGGTTTGCCTGAAGGGGGAAAAAAAGCTTGAAAAACAAAAAGCCTTAGAAAAAGCTTAAAAATCATTTTCTGGCCAATGATGCAGGAACTATTTATTGTTCCACCATAGATTATCCTTGGTAATACTGTCTAGCCAAAGTATTATTAATAACAGAATGCCAGCAAAAATGTTGCTGATTGCAAAAGTTGTCATATTCACTGTCATCTGCGCTGCTTGGCTCCACACGAGAGCTGTAAGAATTGATGCCCATTATGACGTGTTCTATCTTGCCTGGCAGTAAACTGATAGGCATGTGACATGTCAAATACCAGAGGTGAAAATATGTTCTTGATTAAACATGGTGTGTGATGACCCATGAATACATAGGTAACATTAGTCACTCTTCAGGCATGCAGCCAATGCCAGAACACGTCACATTTTATTTACACATCAAAAATTAAGAAGGAAGTATTCAGCTTCAGTCTTGATGACAGGATGTTCAAACTCACACAAACTAAAGCAACACGATTCCTGGTTTGGGGGCATTTGTTACAAAAAATGTAGATTAACTTAAAAATAGAATTTAGAGCAAGACTTTCTGCACTTTGTACCATATGGACACACCATCAGTTCAAGTAGTTAAAATATGTAAAATGTCATCTTTCTTTTGGCCTGTATAATACTAAAGATGCCAATTTAGAATCTTTAAGTACAGAGACCCTCTGTGCACCAATTTGAAAATAAATTAAGCCAACTCTTTCTAAAATAGCATGCACCAATTCAACTGCTTTCTTTAATAGAACTAGAGAATCTTCCAAAGGGGCTAGAATACATTCCTTGGTTTCAGAACTTTTATTTCATAGAAACAACTACTTATCTTACATATAAAAACAGTCTCATGTGGATCAGAGTTTTAGATGTTAATGGGTCCATCAGCAAACTCCCAGGAACATGAATTCATATAAATATTCCACTGGCTTTAACATGCTATCAATTTAATGATTTTCCTTTTCATTTTAGCATGGATGATAGGTAAAACAACAAAAATTGAATTATGTGTATTTTTTAATGAAGGTTTCTTCTGCTATTCATTAATTAATTCATTTAAGGAGTAAGTTTATAGCGAGCATCCCCATGTGCCAGGCACTGGGCTTAGCACTGGTGATGTAGATGTCACAGAGGCACCATCTCTGTCTCCACAGAACTAAGAGTACAGTGAAGCAAAATTCACAACACAACATTCTATCAAAAGTGTTTCTCTTTTGGGGGGTATTTTGCACTCACTTTATTCCCATAACCCTGAAACATTTAAACTGCATTGGTTTTCTGATAGGTTATTCTCTTAATACATTTCTTGGTTCCTTTCAATGCAACATCTGATTTGACAGTTTAGAGAAGAAGTTTCTGGAGGCTTTGACTATACTTTTATCCATGACTTTAAAGCCAAAAGTACAATTTTACGTGTTACAATAAAAAAAATAATTTCAAACTCATGCAAATCACCTGTCATTTTTCAGCTAGGGCTGCAATGGGTCAGAAGTCAAGGATGCCAGACATTAATAATAGAGAGGTAGCCAGAATGGGACATGGGCAAGTCGTGAGCTCCAAACTACAGTAGACACCTCCCAGGAATTGTCTGGTCAGTGAAAAGTCTTTCTCTCTGGTAATGGCTTTACACAATGCAGCATGATCCTGGACTTGGGAGACAGAGAATTGACTCAAACTGATTGGTCATATAATTTTTCTGCTTACAAATAAAACATGAAATAGGGGAGATGGTGATTTTTAATCTTTGGAACTGAGTCACATTAATGGTGTCACTTGAGAGAGCATAGCTAGCCATGAATCCTTCTGAATTCCCTAGAATTTTATAGGTCCCTGTCTTCTTCTTCTTCTTCTTCTTCTTCTTCTTCTTCTTCTTCTGCTGCTGCTGCTGCTGCTGCTGCTTCTTCTTCTTTCTTTACTTGAGTGAGGAAGTTGGATATATCATCCAGCTGGATTCAGGCTACTGGATAATCCTGCCCACCCTGCCCCAGGGGCTAGCATTGCTATTCTATGAAGTAGAGGAACCAATCTCATGGTAGGTAGAAATCTCTCATGGCCTCACTGCTTTACTCTGGCTTTCCATCCAATGGGTGACGCAGTAGATGAAGGTACCAGGTTAATGTGGGTTTCTGCTAGGCAGCAGAATGAGAAGTACTCACAAGTATAACAGGATGTTCAAATACAGAATTCAGTAGAGGCAAAAAGATATAATAAATGTGATATTCCAAAGCCAAATCTGTATACAGAATTTATAAAAGAATAATAATAGTAAATCATACATAGTGTTTACTATATGCTAGGAATGTTCTAAGAACCTTCTATATGTTTAATTTAATCATGACAATTGTCTTCAGTGAACAAAGTGAGGTACAGAGAAATTAAGTAACTTTCCGGAGTCACACACCTATAAGTAGTAAAGCTGTCACTTGAACACAGGCAGCTTGGCTATAGGAACTGTGTTGTAAACTACTCCCAATCATTCTACGCTACCTAATTTCAAGTTCTTCATTTTCGGATATCTCAGACAAATCAAAAACTTATGAGGGATCAAATTAGTGAAAGAGAAGGAGAATTTATGAAGAGATTTCTTTTGAGAAGTGACGGGCATGCTATAAACACCTTCCCCACCCAGGGGTAAGGAAATCTTGATGCTACTTCTATCCCTTCAGGCTTGGTGAGTGAAGCACCCACACAGAACCCTTCAGAGAGCTTGAAATATAGTCTCTACAGTTGAAAACATAGAAGACTGGTGTTTGACTCATGGTCAGAGTGCGAATGCAGCATGTACAGCAGGTTATAGGAGGCTACATGGCTACCTCAGGGTCTGTCTGCACACCCAACTTTTGAGCAAGAGATGTATAAGTTTATCTGTCCATTAGAAGTAGGGCACACAAAAGAGAGAAGGTACATGGGGTCATCTTTGGTTATGTCCAATATGGCTGCCAAGAGGGATAGATGAGCCCCTGAGGCAAGAACCTGGAAGCAAATTCTAAATTCCTAGGAATTGCAGAAGATGTTGCAAAGACATTCAGAAAAGAGATGTTTCTGCAAAGACTAGGGAGAACTTCGGCCAGTGAAGGGATTCACCAGAGAAAAACCATGAACATAACTACCCAAATAGTTACTTTTAACATCTCTAGCCAAGCAAAGTCTTCCACGTCACTTAAAGTTTCTCCACTTCCTTTTCCAATCTTAAGAGATATTGACCACACTCTCTTGCCTAAGGTCAGAAAAACAGTTATAAATGGGGTGGTAAGTGAGGGAAGAAAAATCTTAAATTTGAATGAAGATTAAAGCATTGATCAATAATTTCTACTGACATAGTCTAGTGACCAAACTGAGGTTGTGATTTGTGACTTAAAGCAATTATAATGCTGTCTATTCCCTAAGAATAGGTCAACACCATCAGGGCCTGAGAATAACTATCCCCTTTCTAAAGGATAGAGTGAGACAAAACAATATAATTGCACCTCAATTATGTCATGAAATGCAGTTGCTCAATGTCTTGATTATGTAGGAATGTCTATAACAGAAGTAAAATGCAAATTATTTGATTATAGGGATAAGAAATGATTCTAGAAATTTTGTGCACTTTTCTGTATGTTCCTGGAGAGTTGATATAATAAAAGGAGAGTCAGATTCAATTCTCAATTTATGGGAGGCATCTTGTTGATTTATTTAATGCCAGCTTTGGATAGAGTCTTTGCATTCTGGGGCATGGATTGGAAGTCATTCTGGATCAAGTCTTTTGGCAGGAGGTCAATTTTGTCAGGCACCAGAGAGGTGGCATCAACATAAGAAAGTATGGGGTTAGAAAACTAAATTTAACTTATATAAGACAATTTTCATGGTGTTATGGCACTTCATGGATGGGTGAGTTTTTTCAGGAGAAGCTTTCTGGGTTGGCCCCTCATTCTGAAACAAGTGAACTAAGTACAGGCATGCATCATGGCAGACTGAATGGGGATAACTTCTGCCAGAGACAGTTCAAGGTTATAAGTGACACAGGAGTATAGTAGGAGGGGAGAGACTTACTGCTTACTTCTCAGGATTCCCTGAGGAGGCATTTTATCTAAACTTCCTAGGCACTTGCCCCATTCTCTCTTTTCCAAGAATGTAGAGGAGTCTAAAGAACTGAGCATAGATGAAGAGCTCAGGCCTTAGTCTCTCTTCCTCTTAATGCCTGCCTGTGAATATTTGGTTCTACCCTTCAAGGCCTCAGCTGTACTACAGTAGGCCCCATGGGATGAAGCTAATTCACAGACCGTAGCCACATATTTGAACCACATCCTCCAATGTTAGTTTTATCAGCAATTAACATAAATAGACAAAAAGTAGGTTTGGGTTATTTAAATTATACCTGGAGATGGGTTTGCTGGGACCAGGCCATATGGCTATGGGCTTTCAGCTACAACAAGTGAGCCATGCAGGATTTGACTTAGGCACTTGTTATTGTTCACAGCAGTTTTATTCCCAACCGAGTGGTTGTTTTTGTACAGGTGGAATTATTTTGTCAACAGTGCATTGGCCCTGCTGACTTTATTGAAAAGCAGCAACAGGGATTGAGTTACTAATGTATGACCTTAAGCTTTGGGTTGAGTACTCATATAAGCACTGTCCATGGCCTTATAATTCAGAGAATACTCATTGTGGGGGCTCCCACAGTACAGTGGTGAATCTGATTAGTAAACAAATAAAAAGTAAAAGGAAGCCCTTAGGATGATGAGAATATGTCCTTTCCTAGGTGGAATTGAAAAAGATAACAAACAAGTCATTGAAATTATTGCATACCTGATGGATATACAAAGAAATAATAAAGCTTGTGTTTGGAGCACTTAGCCTTTAAGAATTGAGTTTGTGTAGGGTATCCAGAATGAATTGGAGTGATGTGAAAAGATTCTTCAGTTTTATTATCAGAACAGAAGCAACAGAAAAAAATAAAAACAAAATACAGGAAAACTAGCTGATTCCTTTGGAGAAAAAGAGATTTCCTTAGGAGAAATATTGAGATTGTATGGGATAGATTAGACAGATATGAAGCAGAAAATGGGATCTTGAAGGTTGAGAGAAACAAATTTTAACAGGAAATAGGCAGACCCAGCTCTGACTAATCTTAAAGAACCAAGTAGAAAAATAGATGTTTCAGTTGTTCTAAATTTTTTAAAATGTTTTATTTATTTTTGATACAGAGAGTGACAGAGCATGAGAGGGGGAGAGGCAGAGAGAGAAGGAGACACAGAACCGGAAGCAGGCTCCAGGCTCCGAGCTGTTAGCACAGAGCCTGATGCGGGGCTTGAACCCACGAACGTGAGATCTGACCTGAGCCGAAGTCGGAGGCTTAACCGACTGAGCCACCCAGGCACCCCTCAGTTGTTCTAAATCAAACAACTGTGACTGGAAATCTAACCAAAGGAGGGTGACAGAATTTGAGAGAGCAACCTAGAATGAATCCTTGAGATAGGGCAGGATCAGAGGAACTGAGGATGTGGCCGTTTAAAAGTGTGGATAAAAAGTCCAGAGTGACAGATATTGGGAATTACAATTTGAAGAATAGAGAACTACACCAAGGATCCAGAAAAGCTGGACAAATTTAAGGATGGGAGGCAAAAAAGCAACACAAAATATTTAAAACATTCTTAGAGGAGTTTCAAAGTGATACAATCATTAGAGGTGATGGTACAGGTATTGCCTTGAAAGATCTAACAAAGGGGCACCTGAGTGACACCTTGATTAGGCATCTCTTTCTCTTTTTTTAAATTTTTGATAGAGAGATAGAGTGTGCACATACATGAGTGGGGGTGGGCAGAGAAAGAGGGAGACAGAGAATCTAAAACAGGCTCTGTGCTAACAGCAAGGAGCTGGACACAGGGCTTGAACTCAGGATCCATGAGATGATGACCTGAGATGAAGTCTGACACTTAACCAACTAAGCCACCCAGACACCCAAGTGTCCAACTCTTGATTTTAGCTGAGCTCATAGTCTCACAGCGGTGAGATGGAGCCCCACCTGGGGCTCTGTGCTGGCTCTTGAAGCCTGCTTGAGATTTTCTCTCTCCCTCTCCCTCTGCCCCTCCCCTACTCACACTCATGTGCAACCACAGGTACTCTCCCTCTCTTAAAAAAAAAAGAAAAAAGAAACGAAAAAAAAGAAGAGCAAAGAAATAACCAGTAAAGACTAGACATATTAAAGAGGACATATTATAGAAAAAGGCATGCAGAATAATAGGAGATCAAGTCCAGGCTTGAGCCTGATGTGACTCCATGGGAATCTTCCTGGGTGGGATTGTCCAACTCAGGAAGGAGGTGATGGATATGATTTGTTTAAATAGTTAAGGCTTTGAAAGACTCAGTACTTATAGATTTCATATCTCATATGGGAGACCTCACAATATTTTTTAATGTTAGAATAATATGTATTTGTATCCGAAGGGAATGAAAAACAAAACAGAATAAAAGCTACCAATAAGTAGTATTAGTTTTACACTGTTAAAGAAAAAATAGATCAACTAAAGGCAAAACTTAAACTCTTTAGAAACTCAGTTGAGACTGCCTGAAAGTTGCCAGATACAGCAAACAAAAATAAAGGACACTCTATTGGTGAATTTTGTGTCAACCTGATCATCAGCCTAGCCACAGTTCCTAGATATGTGGTCAAACACTATTTTGGATGTTTCTGTGAGACTATTTTTAGATGAGATGGACATTCAAATTACTGGACATTAAGTAAAGCAGATTGCCATCCATAATATGAGTGGCCCTCATCTAGTCAGTTGAAGCCTTTTATAGAAAAAGATTGATCTCTGAGAAAAATGAATTCTGTTAGCAGATAGATGGCTCTTAGACTTGTCTTACAACATTGGCTCCACCTTGGGTCTCCTGCCTACCAAGCTACCTGGCAGATTTTGGACTAGCTAGACTCCATAAGCATGTGAACCAATTCTTTAGTAAATCGTATACATATACACACATACATACACACAGAGATATACAGAGAGATACAGACCTATATATAGATGTCTATGCCTATACTTACAATTAGATATAATGTTAAAAAAGAAATAAGCCCCAAATGGAGTCATTTGCCCCCACAATAGCACACCAAGACTTAATTACAGTTTCAACCTCTCCTAGGAATGTGAGCTTTTACCAATCAATCTAAAATCTCCTGAGCAGCACTAATGAGGTAATCTGTGTGATAAAAGCCCTGCCATCCTTTCCCCCCACAAAAAGTGTGACAATCCCTTCTTGTCTTTTGCTAATAACCTCTTGCCCAATGCTTCTTCTTATTAAAACCTTCTCTTTTGTACAGTTCCTCAGAACGTCTCTCTACTTGCTAGATGGGGCTCTGCCCAATTCATGAATCACTTAACAAAGCCAATGAGATCTTCAGGTCTTTAGAGGCAAACAATTGTCCAGTGGCAATGGTTGCTTTTGGTCAGGAACATGCTGAGGTTAATTCTCTAGAAGAGACAGACAAGAGTAAAAGTGATTGTACAGGTCTAAGCAATTCCACAGCAATGCACATGGCAATGGACACTAGGGTTCCAGGACCAAAGACACCTGCTCACCAGACTGCAAAAAGAAAGATTCAAATTCAGTGTGTTGCTGGCACTCAAAGAGGGAAAAATTAAAGGTTTGGATATATTTCATGGGAAAGAAAGGTGCTCTGATGATTAGGGTGTTCGTCATTATAAATTTCTAAGTTTTGGAAAAAAAATAACACTATCTTAATAGCCTCTCTCTGAAAGGAGATTATGTCATAAATGCATCAAGCCAAAATTAATATCTGGGAGCATTCTCCCAGCTGAATTTAAATGCAGAGGTCATGGATTCTAGATAAGTAGTAAACTGGTGTGGCTAACTTCTTTTACCTCCTTGCTCATATGTCATCCTTTCTGTGAGGTTTAATCTATTCTACCCACTTAAAATTGCCCTCAAATCTCTCTCTAGTCCTAACCTCACATAACTCTGCTTATATTTTTCCACAAAATGAATCACCTTCGAATTAATTATTATTTATTTTGTTTAATATCTGCTTTCTCCAACTAGAACATAACTCTGTTGAGAATGGGAAAGTTTGACTATTTTTGGTTTTAAAATTTTTGCTCACTATGTATCATAAGCACCCAGAGCTGGGAGAGATACAAGACAGGTACTCAACCAATATGTGTTGAATAAATGAGTGGATTTAAGCATATTGCAGAAGCCTTGATAATCATATAGGACATTATCTGGGATGACAAGTAGAACATGAAATGAAGTGTCAAGACTTTGGTTTAATGTGGTCTTAGAGTGAAAACTATACTAATTTCCTCTTCTCACAATGATCCCAGAAGGATCCATGAAAGAGTAGAAGTTGATATCTGGTTAGAGACTGCCCTAATAAATTTCCCCCAAGTTGTCTAAGGGCTTAAAGTTTAAACCCAGTAGCTTAAGAGATAAAAATCCTAGGGAACATGATAAGTGGAGATTCATCTCAGGCATCCATCTAGTTTCTGTGTACAGAAATTTCCCCAGAACTCTTGACCTTTATTTCTTGTCCAACTCTCACTAAGAAGTGGCACAATTGATGTAATTCATAAATGTTGAAGGAGAAGTAGACATGTGTAGCCCAGTTTGTTCCTCCATGTTTCTTTGAGATGAAGCTGCTTCAGGAGATAAGGTACATTGATCTGTTCCTCAATGCTATAAATTTTGTAAGATTAATTCCCCATAGGAAGAAGCCTGTGGTTTTTCCTTATTACTGTGGCGGAGTAAATATGTATGCATACATCTGAAGTGTAGTATGAAGTAGCAGATTGCTACCAAGCTTCTATGTCCCACCATCTATGTCCAACCATCTATCATTTAAAAGGATTCTTGATCTCTGTCTGACATTTTGTCAATATTTACATTGGTTCCAAAATTGTTTTAGAATACAGAAGTTATTTATTGGATGCCTTTAAACTCTAGTAGATGTTGACATGAATCAAATTGTAAGTTTCACAATTCATTCCTTTTTCTAAAATTTTTTATGGAGTAATGACTATATACCAAATATTGTGCTCAATGCTAGTAATAGATGAATAAGATGTGTCTGCTTGCCCTTAAGCCACTTATAATCCAATGGAGAGGAAATAGACATGCAAGCAACAGGATAAAACATTGTGCTCTAAGCACTGAATTCACAATCTGTACAAAGTGTTCCAAGGACAGATAGGAGGGGGGTCCTGCCCTCTGCCAAGGGGAAGAGGAAAAGCTTTTGTAAAGAGGAATAAATTAGTAGGGTGGTAACTACTGAAATGAGAGGAAGGATGTAGAAAAGCCTGAAATTTTATGTGAAAAAGCTTTTCACCAGATAACACAACCATCTCTTAGCAAAAATATATAGCAGGTCAAATTTATTTTTCAAACTCCTCATCTATGTTTTTTTTTTTTTTTCTGGAGACCTTTCCTTTTCTTCCTGGGCCTCCAGCTATCTCTTGATGTAACTAACTATTAAGGTCAGTGATGTAAAATCACTTTTATGTCAGAGAGTTTCATAATTTGACTGGAGTTTCCCCGCGAAGGAATTTGTATTTTAGAAGTCCAGTGGAGGTTCAAGCCCTAACACAAACAAATGATATGTTAAGCCAGTGATGCTACAAAATAATCTTTTCTATAATTGCATCCTAAGTAGAATCTTGGAGGAAGCTGTTTGCAGTGATAACTAAGCAAGCTGGCTTAAACCTATGGACCTTTCAGAGAAGATCTTAAGACATACTTTTTTGTATGTTATTGGCCTGGATTTCTATTACAACCTTGAAAGCAGTCTAATATACTTCAGCTCTATACTGAATTTACATAAACCTGATTTCAATTTTCTAATAGGTCTAAAAATGCTCAGGTTGCAAAGCAAGTTTAATCTAATCTCCCTTTAATCTTATTTTTACATCAAGCCAAAATAGTCAATAACACAGATTAATTTCAAGTGGTGATGATAAAATTCAACTGATGCAGCTTCAGTTTTTGTTATGGCACTGTAAATCACAACCTACAATATTAATAGGAAATGTAACACTTAGTAAGTTTCCTAGCCAATAAGCAATCACTTACCACTTGTTTCTCCTGAGTTGTCTTTTATTAAAATCATGTAAATTATTGGCTTTGTTGTAGGATTTAAATGTTCATCTCAAAATGGATCTAAGCAATGAGGACTAGGGAAGACTGGTCTCCTGGAATGGAGGTCTCCTGGGACGAAGCATGGGAATCTATCTATTCCTTAAGCCAAGAGCACACCGTATACACTGTATGTTAGCTAACTTGACAATTAATTATATTTTAAAAGAGATAAGCAGAGGTGGGTAAAAATATGCAATTTAGCAATTCTGATATTTTAGGCACATTGATGCTACTTTATAATTCTTTAAACTATACATATATGTTATGTGCATTTCTTTGGATATATGATATTTTACGTTTAAAATCTTTAAGGATTAAGCAGAAGGTGAATTTTAAAGAACTAAAACGAAGACATAGCATAGTAGAGTTATTTAGAATGAAACAGAAATAATTAGATGGTTTTTGAAGACAGACTTAAGTTTGTGTTCCAGCACTGGCACAGAGATGTGTGGCAACTGGACACATTATTTAACAAGTCTGAGATTCTATAGCCTCATCTATAAAATGTAACTCATAATTGTTTAAGCTTGAAAGTAAGAAGAGCTGCCCCCAGAATGGGAGATACAGAAGAAGTGGGTCTCATTCTAAGCCAGAAGGAAACTGAGGGTTGATGGGGGTGGCAGGGGAGAGGGGAAAATGGGTGATGGGCATTGAAGAGGGCACTTCTTGGGAGGAGCACTGGGTGCTGAATGTAAGCGATGAGTCATGGGAATCTATTCCCTAAGCCAAGAACACACTGTATACACTGTAGGTTAGCTAACTTGACAATTAATTATATTTAAAAAAGAAAAAGAAAATTAAAGGAAAGACTGAAGATAATGGCAATACAAGCTGCCCATAAACTGTAGGGCTTGGATAGGAAAAGAAGGCGCTAAATTATATGTGAGGGCCCTGTTACATCAGTGCCCAGATTTCTGATCTTCTAGGTAACATCTCTTCTTCCCCTTATTTCTATTCCCAAACTTAATATTTTGGGATAACTGAATAAATATAGACAAATATGACAAATACATAGTACAAACCATAGTATGGGATATAGTGTTAGATAACTGTAGGATAGGCCAAATGGCAAATACATTATCTAAGATTACTTTTAATACTAAATCAACTCCTTAAAGTGATTGGTGCATTATTATAGTCTTAAGCCAATGACTAAATAGCATTTCCCTGGAGTACAGTAATGGTACACAAATATAACACAACTTAAGCAAGTGAAATGATAGAGAACATTTTCTAGCATAAAGAGAAGTCCAGGAAGAGATAATAATCTTTCTTTGTGCCTTGGCATTGTTATGCATATGCACAAGGTCTATAACTGTATAGCCTGAGAATTTCATTAGATTTCTTTATTGGATATGATCTTCATTAGATTTCCCCTCCATCCCCCAAAGCCTCAGTACCTAACCAAGTGAGAGAAATGACAGTACCACCAGGTAACTAACATCACAGTTGAGTCATTACAACATGTTTTGCTGGAAAAGAACCCAAGTATCTGGAAAGTCAGCACAGACCTGAAATGAGGTCAGGTAGAAAAAGAGTAACCTCAGGATCTTTTAAAATAAAGCACACCACTTTTGCACTTAATGTTCTTTACCTTATTTACCATAGATCATCCAAGGCTTGATGGGTTTTCAATCCTTGAGTCATTAACATTTATTTTATGATTCTTAACAAGGGTGGTTTATCACCTTTTTGAAGAGGAAACTAAGACAGTAAACAAAATGTCAAAAAGAAGTAGCTTAAAAGCAAGAATAATCATGGCAAAAGTGACAGATGAGAACTTGACATGGAAGAAAGCACAGATGGAATTCTATTACCATACTTTATAGTAATGGATATCTATAAAACTCCTTGAATCATCAAGAGAAGTTTCAATCATGTTCAATAACTCCTAACATGAAGGCAGGAACATGACTGATCATCATGATTTTCACTAAATTGGTTAAAACAAGAATATTTTGAAATTTGGAAAGATAGCATTCAGTTATTTGAAAACAATATAATTTTAAGTTGCTATCTCCTGAGAATATCAAATAGATTTTTTGCTAATGGAAAGTGTAATATCATTGCCATAAGGGTAGAATCATGTTTTTGGAAATTTAAATTCTACACAAGGTTCAAATAAAAAATCTTTTTAATGAATTTTTCTTATTATTCAGAAATTCAATAGATAGGTTTTGTGGAATTTTCCAAAATGTGGTCTCAGTTTAAATCTGAGAAAAAATTACACTTTTATAAACATTTCCCTATATAAAAATAGTAGTGTTTTTGTTTAAACAGGCCATAGTCATAACAATGCTACCAAGAATTTCTTAGCTATTAAAAATAAAATTGTAAAAAAAAAGCATTATAACAAAGATAAACTAAAGGGGAACTATACAGAGCTTAAAGTTATATTAGGTAAAATCAAAGAAAATATAAATTTGTAAAAAATAAATTGAGGATTGGTATATCCTCTTGATGAACTGATCCCTTTATCATTATGGAATGATCTTTATTATGTTTGGCTTTGAAATTAATTTTCCTTATATATTTATAGTCCCTCTGCTTTCATTTAAATAGTATGATATATATACACTTTTTAATCATCTTATATTTAGTCTTTTGGTGTCTTTAAAGAGATTTTTTTAGAGGCAACACATGTTATCTTGCCTTTTTATCCAATCTGACAAGCTCTACCTTTTTTTTTCTTTTTTTTAATTTTAGAGAGAGAGAGAAACAGAACATGAGCAGGGAAAGGGGCAGAGGTAGAGAGAGAGAGAGAGAGTCTTAAGCAGGCCTCCAACCTCAGCACAGAAACTAATGCTGGGCTTAATCCCATGACCCTGAGATTATGACCTAAACCAAAATCAAGATGTGGAAGCTCAACTGATTGAGCCACCCAGGTGCCCCAACAAACTCTGCCTTTAAATGAAACATTTACACCATTTATAATTAATGTAATTATTGATATCATAAGGCTTAATGTTGCTATTTTATTAATTTCTGTTTGTTCCTTGATTTCTCATTCCTCTTTTTTTCTTGCCTTCATATGGGTTATTTGGATATTTTTAGCTCAACTTTTATTGATAATTTATTTTTATTTATTTATAGTTATTGAGTATATAATTTTGTATAGTTTTCTTAGTGGTTGCTCTGGATATCACAACATACCTATGTAACTATCACAATCTACTGGGTTTTCAATGTCATTACCACTTCAAGTGAAACAGAGAAACCTTATTTAGGTTTAGGTCCCTTCACTCTCTCTACTTCATATATGTACTTATCTTAATTAGTTCTTCTACATACATTGTACACCTTATCAAGTTCTTCTATAATTTTTGCTTCAGCAATAAAATATGAGAAAAAAGAAAGTCCTATTAAGTTTAGATCTATTTTTACCCAATTCTGTTGTTCTTTCACCTCATTAGAATTTGTATTCCTTTATAGGTAAAGGTCTAAGTCTTTGTTATTTATATCTTTGAGTATCTTCTTTATCTTTAGTATTCATAAGTTTAATTATAATATATCTTAGTGGAGATATACCTGGTTTTTATCATTTCTGGGGTTCATCCAGCCTCTTGAATCTCTAAATTTATGTCTTTCACCACTTTGGAGAAGTTTATAACCAATACTAGTACAAATCTTTTTTTAAAAGATGTTCTTTCTCTTCTCTTTTTGAGACTCTATTATTTTTACAGAAATTCTTGAAGGTCTGTTCATTTTTGTCAAGTCTATTATTCTCTTTGTTGTTCAGATTGAGTAAATTTGAATAATCTGTCTTCCAGCTCACTTAGTCTATTCTCTGCCATTTTCACTCTACTATTGAGTCTATTTAGGAAGATTTTTATTTTGGTTATTAAAATGTTCAGTTATATAATTTCTATTTTTAATAACATTTCTTTACTGAGGTTTTTTATTTTTTGACTTGTGCCAAGAGATTATGTAATTGTTTGTTGAAGCATTTTTGTAATGCTTGCTTCAATTCCTTGTCAGATAATTCCAAAATCTGATTTATCTTAGTAGTGGTATCATATAATTGCTATTTGTCATTCAGATTGTGGTTTCCCTCATGCTTGATATAATAGTATAATACCATTTTTATCTTATAAACACATAATAAATCCATTGACATAATACAGTTTTCTTTTTTTTTTTAATGTTTATTTTTGAGAGAAGGGGCATGAGTGGAGGAGGTGCAGAGAGAGAGGGGGACAGCAGATCCAAAGCAGGCTCTACACTGACAACACAGAGCCTGATGCAGGGCTCGAACTCACAAACCACTGGATCATGACCTGAGCCAGAGTTGGATGCTCAATTGACTGAGCCACCCAGGCACCCTGGAATAATACAATTTTCAATCTTATCTTGGACATTCCAGTCATTATGGTTGGAGACTCTTGAACCTATAAGAATCTTCTACTTTTACCAGGCATTTATCCTTTCTAGATTTAGCATATAGATTCTGGCCTACTTTTGTGGGCCATAATTACAATGACAGTTTTCTAATCCCTTGTAATGCTAACGCTATTCTGGTCTGCTTTATTCTTCTGGCACTGCTGGGCTATTGCTCAAATTCTACTGGTGACATCTGCTAGAGTGCAAGAGCCTTTCTGGGAACCCTAATGCTACAGAGCACCTTTCTGGGAAGGCCCAGAAACCACTGGGTCTGGGTCTCCTTATGCCACTGGGTGGAAGGCAGGAGACACAGGGTTTCACAGCCACTACTGCTATACTAGATAGAGGTCTGTATGCCAGGGAAAGTAGCCTTGGAGGCCTAGGCCCTCACTGTAGTGCTAATGAAGGTGGATTAAACTGCCTGTCAGCTGGGATTTTAGAATGTAGGTTAGAGCTCTGTACAAGATATCTACTGGCTTCTCTCCCATTCCTTTGGATCGGAAGAACAGGCTTTTCTTGCTTATTACTATTGCTATTGTTGTTTTGCTGTTGTTAATATTATCATTAATGTCTTTTGACAGTGCCAGTTTGCACTTATCTCTGGTGCTCAGTCCAAGGATATATGGAAGATAAAAAGAAAACTAAAAAAAAAAACACACACAATGTTGTCTTTTCCTCAATTACTGAAATCCCAGCCCGTTTGTCTTCTCCTTTTAAGCTTTCACAGTCCTTTCATTGAATAATTTTCAGGGTATTTAGCTTCATTTAGAAGGGAAAAGAAGTGAAAACTGAGTTCTTGGCATCTGTTTTAAAATTAAAAATTTGCCTTTCCATTCTTCCTCCCTCCCTTCCTTTCCTCCTTCCTCTTTTCCTTTGTTTCTCTCTTCCTCTCTTTCTTTGTCTTTATCTGTTTCTAATTCTTTCTCTCTTCTTTCCCTTTCTTTCTTTTGGGGAAAGGTACACTTTTATTTTAAAAGTAATTACTTTCTTCACTTTTCTCCTAGGTCCCAGACACTACATTATGTGTGGTTGATATAATGGTAAGTAAGACAGAGATCTTGCTCTTCAAAGAGTTGATAGTGTAATTTTAAAAAGTTTTCCTAGGGGCACCTGGGTGGCTCAGTTGGTTAAGCATCTGACTTTGGCTCAGATCGTGGTCTTGTGGTCTGTGAGTCTGAGCCCTGAGCTGCCTGGAACCTCCTCTGGAGTCTGTGTCTCCCTTTCTCTGCCCCTCTCCTGCTCACACTCTCTCTCTGTCCCAAAAATAAATGAGCATTAAAAATTTTTAATTAAAATGTTTGACTAGATGTGTCTGGAGGCAGATCTCATGTAAGTGATTGTTTAGCATACTGTAAGAGACTTTAATATGTAGTCACATGTGCTTATTACCTGGAGAAGTATATTCAATTAAGTCTTTGATGATTTTTTCCTTTGAATCACTCTGATTTCTTAGAACAATTTTTAATTTTTAGGTTGGATTCCCATATTTTATTTCTCCATATATTTGTAATTATTTCCCTTCACCTTTTTTGGAGGGCCATATTTCCCTTGTATTCATGGGTTTTCTATGTTTGTTCTTAAAATATCTGATGTTTTGGGGTGCCTGGGTAGCTCAGTTGATTGGGCATCTGACTCTTGATTTCAACTCAGATAATAATACCAGGGTCATGGAATTGGTCCCCACGTTAGGCCTTGCAATGAGGGTGGAGACTGCTTGAGATTTCTTCTCTGCCGCTTCCCCCGCGCCCGCGCCCGCTTGTTCTCTCTCTCTCTCTCTCTCTCTCACTCTCTCAAAAATAAATAAACAACAAATAAAAAATTTTTAAAAATCTGATATTTTACAATGTCAATTCTTCTTTTATGGACTACCATGAAATACCTTTTCTCATCAATGTTCACTTTTATTTCTGCTTTTAGAGAAAAATATTGCTTTTTCCTTATTGTTTATTTTGCAATGGGACACCTGGGTTGCTCAGTTGGTTAAGCGTCTGGCTTTGGTTCAGGTCATGATCTCAAGGTTCATGGGTTCTTCGAGCCCTGCTTTGGGCTCTGTGCTGACAGCTCAGAGCCTGGAGCCTGCTTCAGATTCTATGTCTCCCTCTTTCTCTGACCCTCCCCCACTTGTTCCCTGTCTCCCTCTGTCTCTCAAAAATAAATGTTAAAAAAAATCTCTTTATACTTTATAGCTATTACATAGAATATTTATCTTCTTGTGATTATTAAAAATTCATATTACTTTATTCTTTTTTCATTTTTACATTAAATATTTTTCAAAATACCTTTTCCAAGGAAATTTTTGTCATTGTTGTTGTTGTTTTTGTTGTTCTCTGATTCTTTACCATTTAAAAATATATATATTCTGATCCACTATCACTGAATATGTTAAGGAATGAAAAGAACACCCATGTGGTTAGAATACCGAGAGTCAAGGAATAGAGTGAGATGAAGCTCAAGGGGTAGGTAAAGTTAGACTCTAGCAGGTCCTATAAACTATAGTAAAGCTTTTGTCTTTCTTGAGTGAGCAATGGAAATCCATAGGATCATTTTAAAATGAAAGGTTTTCAGAACTGTGTGTAGGAGAACCACTTTTTGGAGTATCTGGTAGAATTTTAATATCTTTGCAGAGGAGATGACTTGTGAACAGATCCAAAATGTATTCAGAAGGTAAAATTAAGAAGCCTTGAGATTATGGTGGATATAGGAGGAAAGTGAAAAAAAGATATGAAAAAATCACTTATAGCTTTATGTCTTTTGAAACTGGATAGTTAAGAACATGTAACATTCAGACAAAAAAAAA